>NW_024753442.1:0-23183 GCF_018991925.1 Homarus americanus | reverse complement strand
TCCATCATCACCACATATAACACCACCCATCATCACTACATATAACACCATCCATCATCACTACATATAACACCATCCATCATCACTACATATAACATCATCCATCATCACTACATATAACTCTATCCATCATCACTACCTATAACACCATCCAGCATCACTACATATAACACCAACCATCATCACTACATTTAACATCATGCATCATCACTACATATAACACCATCCATCATCACAACATAGAAAACCATCCTATCATCACTACATATAACATCATCCATCATCACTACATATAACACCATCCATCACTACATATAGAACCATCCTATCATCACTACATATAATATCATCCATCATCACTACATATAACACCATCCAACATCATTACATATAACACCACCCATCATCACTACATATAACATCATCCATCATCACTACATATAACACCAACCATCATCACTACATATATCATCATGCATCATCACTATATATAACACCATCCATCATCACTACATATATTACCCTCCTATCATCACTACATATAACACCATCCATCATTACTACATATAACGCCAGCCTTCATCACTAAATATAACACCACCCATCATCACTACATATTATAACACCATCCATCATCTCTACAAACACCAGTCCTCAACACTATAGTGATAAACAGAGCTTCATTTTGTTGTCAATTTCTTTAAATTCCAACCTTATTAAACCGTAATTTTTTCTGTATGGTCAAATTTTGATTTGACCTCAGTGAGAGAGCTGTTAGTGTCAGTAAATCACAATGGTGTTCCGACGCACTGTAACAAAAGTTTCAAAGGTTGAGGTGAAGCCTTGCCAGGTGAAGGAGAAAGGCCCCCGATCTAACAAACTGCAGACCACAAAGCACACTAAACCTCAAAACAACAAGAAGAAGAAGGAAACTACCACTTTCTGCCATGTACAAAAGGACCAGTACCTGCCATGGGGAGACTACATCTTCACTGGGAAAAAGACAAAGAACAACAAGAAGCGTTGACCCAACATTTCTGATATTTAAACTAATAAAAAACATATTAATTGATTTTGTTTGTATTATTTATGCTTTTATTATTTTCAACTGTAAACGTGCTGTTTTGGGAATATATTTTGAGTTACATAATATCTAGGTACAGCAGTTTATTTCACTGTATCTCCTTGTGTGAGTGTGTGGGTAGTGTGTGGATAGTGTGTGGGTACTATGGGTGTGTGGGCATTATGGAGAACTAGTCATGGCTAACTGTGACCCTATATACGGGTTACATCGGCCTCAACGCCCTTGTCTCAGCGCTATCTCATATATCCAAATTTCACATATTTGAAAGTATTAGATAACCAAAATATCTGGAAAATATTTAGTTAAAAATACAAATAATAAAAAAAAAATCGAAAACAGAAAGAAAAAACAATACCCGTGAAAGTGGAAATAAGGAGGAGGCAGAGCAGACGATACACAGGAAGGCAGTAATCATCATCCCCGTGTGAACCAGCCAGAGAAGAACTCCTTCGCCTCACCGTCCACCCATATACGATCAGCTGAGTGAAGTTGCCTCGTGTTGCAGTAAACTTTATCTGTAAAAGGACAATTTACTTTTACTTTTATTGTTTATCTTACTGTTTATAACTGTTTATTTTCTCTTACATAATGTACACTAAGTATGGGAGTGTACAGTAAGTTATACCGGATGGCAACAAATTCACATTCGTCTTGCAAATATTAAAACATTACCCTAACAACAGTATTGTATAACAACATGAGCTAAAGTGATGTGTAAAAAGGTGGGTTGCAAAAAAAGAAATATTATTCGTTTAAGTCTTTTTCAGTTTGTTCAGTGTTAACAACATTATAGGTCATATTTCATGCAGTATGCACAGTCACCCAGCACTACACCTTCCTCATCCACCCCCTACACCTTCCTCACCCATCACTACACCTTCCTCATCCACCCCTCCACCTTCCTCACCCAGCGCTACACCTTCCTCATCCACCACTACACATTCCTCATCCACCACTACACCTTCCTCACCCAGCACTACACCTTCCTCACCCACCTCTACACCTTCCTCACGCAGCACTACACCTTCCTCACGCAGCACTACACCTTCCTCATTCACCCCTACACCATCCTCACGCAGCACTACACCTTCCTCACCCAGCGCTACACCTTCCTCACCCAGCGCTACACCTTCCTCATCCACCACTACACATTCCTCATCCACCACTACACCTTCCTCACCCAGCACTACACCTTCCTCACCCACCTCTACACCTTCCTCATTCACCCCCTACACCTTCCTCACGCAGCACTACACCTTCCCCATCCACCCCTACACCTTCCCTCACGCAGCACTACACCTTCCTCATCCACTCCCTACACCTGCCTCACCCAGCACCACACCTTCCTCATCCACCCCTACACCTTGCCTCAACCAGCACTACACCTCTCCTCATCCACCCCCACACCTTGCCTCACCCAGCACTACACCTTCATCATCCACCACCACACCTTGCCTCAGCCAGCACCACACCTTCCTCTTCCACCCCTACACCTTGCCTCACCCAGCACTACACCTTCCTCATCCACCACCACACCTTGCCTCACCCAGCACTACACCTCTCTCATACACCACCACACCTTTCCTCACCCAGCACTACACCTTCATCTTCCACCACCACACCTTGCCTCACCCAGCACTACACCTTCCTCATCCACCCCTACACCTTGCCTCACCCAGCACTACACCTTCCTCATCCACCCCTACACCTTGCCTCAACCAGCACTACACCTATCTCATACACCACCACACCTTTCCTCACCCAGCACTACACCTTCATCATCCACCACCACACCTTGCCTCAGCCAGCACCACACCTCAGCCCTCATAACACTAGTACACTGTGTAGGCGTATGAGAGGATCACTTCCTATACAAGAGCCCAGTGTAAATTTATCTAAGCAATCAAACTTTCTTTCTCATCCTGTGTTCATTATAAGTTTTGTATGCATATTAAGAGCTTGAATCCTTATATTTTCAAGATCTATCTTAAACATGAAGCTTACTTAACAGCTTGTGGTTATACCCAGGCAGAATTTCAAGAGAATAGCTGTATATAAGCACTTAGTGTCTCCGGGGTGGTTAGAATATGTTTTTCATACTGGAAAAATATGCAGCTTTCAGGGCCTTACCATTTTTATTATGAGTAGCAATAAACATTAGATGTGGTGTTTGCAGTCAAATGGGTTTAAGTCCTAATAGGCCCGAGTCTAACCTAACCACAGTGCTAGTATACAGGTTAAGTTGAGCGAGGTTATGTTGGCATTAATCAGAACTTAGGACCCAGGCGACCAGTGGATGTTGATGCGCTAACCTCCAAGATTTTTTTAATAATCAGGCGTCCCTCAGTTCAACCTTCTATTAAATATTAGTGTTTACATGTGGAATTATTTAATACAGTTTGACAGTTTCTTTATCGGCAACAAGAGTAGTGAATAAAATATACGAGAAACGAAAAACAAAATAAAGTAGAAAAAAAATAGATAAAAGGAAAATATAATTCCATTCCATCACAGACAATCACGGCCCCTCTCTCCCATTCACCTCTTCCATATTGACTACTAAAGGTATCATCATGACTCATAACACTAACACACACACACACACACACACACACATACACACACACATGATCCAGATCTGTCCCTCATTTTTGCAGACTCTTGCCTCTATCCGCAGCTCCATTAGTCCCTCCTCCACCATCACAAGGGGAAGTGTTTCCCAATATTACCCGCGAGGAAGGAAGGAACCAGAGAGAGATTTTCTCCTGGGGTACAGAATGAATTTTTAGTCTTTTTCAAGTTTTACGGAAGAGAGAGGATAGTAAGAAACTGGTTCACAAATATGTGGTGGACGAGTGGAACAAGCTTAGCAACTTTGTAGTAAGTGCGGGAACTCTGGAAAGTTTCAAAAGGAGGCTAGATAGATTCATGGATGATAGAGAGTGGTAGTAACTCTCGACAGGAGCTGCCATGCACAGGCCAACCGGCCTATTGCAGACTCCTTATTTTCTTATGTTCTTATGTTCTTATCTATCTATCTATCTATCTATCTACTGTATTTATCTATTTATATCTATTTTATTAACTCACCTGTACCATTAATCATCAGTTTATTTATCTTAATCTTTTTCCCATTTTGATTTATTCCTCTTAACTATGTATGTATCTACACCCACAAACAAACCTACTATCCACGCCCTACACCCACAAACAAACCTACTATCCACGCCCTACACCCACAAACAAACCTACTATCCACGCCCCACACCCACAAACAAACCTACTATCCACGCCCCACACCCACAAACATACCTACTATCCACGCCCTACACCCACAAACAAACCTACTATCCACGCCCCACACCCACAAACAAACCTACTATCCAATGCCCTACACCCACAAACAAACCTACTATCCACGCCCCACACCCACAAACAAACCTACTATCCACGGCGCACACCCACAAACATACCTACTATCCACTCCCTACACCCACAAACATACCTACTATCCACGCCCTACACCCACAAACAAACCTACAATCCACGCCCTACACCCACAAACATACCTACTATCCACTCCCTACACCCACAAACAAACCTACTATCCACGCCCTACACCCACAAACAAACCAACTATCCACTCCCTACACCAACAAACAAACCTACTATCCACTCCCTACACCCACAAACAAACCTACCATCCATGCCTCACACCCACAAACAAACCTACTATACACGCCCCACACCCACAAACAAACCTTCTATCCACGCCCTACACCCACAAACAAACCAACTATCCACTCCCTACACCAACAAACAAACCTACTATCCACGCCCTACACCCACAAACAAACCTACTATCCACGCCCTACACCCACAAACAAACCTACTATCCACGCCCTACACCCACAAACAAACCTACTATCCACGCCCTACACCCACAAACAAACCTATTATCCACGCCCTACACCCACAAACAAACCTACTATCCACGCCCTACACCCACAAACAAACCTACTATCCACGCCCTACACCCACAAACAAACCTACTATCCACGCCCCAAACCCACAAACAAACCTACTATCCACTCCCTACACCCACAAACAAACCTACTATCCACGCCCTACACCCACAAACAAACCTATTATCCACGTTCTACATCCACAAACACACACTACCCACCACCTACACCCACAATAGAGTAAAGGAGGAATACAGAGTGTACTTACTCAGGGTAGCCATACCACTCTGGGTGGTTGATCCTTAGTGCAGCAGGAAAGAGAAAAATTATAAGTGGGTCATTCTATTCCTCGTGTGATGGATGGATGGATGGGAGACTGAATGGGAGGATAGATGGGTAGATGGGGGACTGAATGGGAGGAGAGATGGGTAGATGGATGACTAAATGGGAGGAGATGTGGGTAGGTGGGTGAATCGGTGGATGGATAAACAGCTAACTGGATGAATGGACATATGGACTTGGATGGCATATTTGGATGTAAGACCCTACGATATGAAGAACATTTTGGACGTATAAACCCATGACAATTAACACCATTTTGGATTTACATCACAGGAAACAGGTAAAACATTTCTGTGATCGTTCTTCAATAATTCCCTACGCCAACCTTACCTGCATTTATCTCGATATCAGTATAAAATTTTAGTGTTAATTTCAGCATCGGAATCAATCAATCAATCAATCAATCAATCAATCAATCAATCTCTCTCTCTCTCTCTCTCAAGATGGAAATTTCATGACGTAAAATCCGATGAAAACTCGACCCTGTTTATACGTGTTGCTTCGAGGTTTTGTTTTCACGTTAACCTCATGTTTCGTTTCGATAAATGACACATATCACAGGAGGTGAACTACAAACTGAACTTTGACCTGGCACCGACGACCGACCGACGGAAGATGGGGCTTCGGGTTTAGTCGTATCCCATTTGAGAGTTTTATGAATGTGAAGCCCCGAATTAGTCAACAAACCCTACTGCTCAATTTGGATTCGAACTTGTGCATCTTGTTATTGAATCAGAACCTTATCTCACACATATATAGGGGTTAGGTTAGGTTGGGTTGGGTTAGGTTGGGTTAGGTTGGGTTGGGTTAGGTTAGATTGGGTTAGGTTAGGTGAGCCGTGTCCATCACAACCAGACAATTATCCCCGTCCATCAGATCTTCCCTTTAACAAATCCTCAACATAAAAGACAAATTCACCTCCATGTGTTAAAAATCTTACTACACTACATTACCGTCACCACTATACCAAACCTGTGTAATATTAACATACTAATACACTATTAAGACATCACCAAATCCATCAATAAACAGTACATCTTCCTTTACACTTGATTAGAAAGAAAAACAAGAAAATATGCCCAGAATCTCAAATTCATTCACTAACATTACGAAAAATTACAAGAGTTAAGAGTCAAAGCAAGATATGTACTGTACGCAATGTTGATGTTATTTTGTTCGCCATCATTGTGTCCTAAAGTTAATCTGTTTTGTGAAGTATATCCTCGGACTTGGGAACAAATCATCATGTGTACTTTTGAGTATTAAGGTCTTGATCCATTTCCTTGATGTCTACCGTATGGAACAGGTAACACCACCACAATTGTTTTAACCAAGACGAAAACGGACGAAAAAAAAAAGCTTCTACAAATATCAAGTATTAATTTTCTCTCTTTACAGGATCTAATACTCTTGGAAATGTGTTTAAATTAATCTGATTTGTTTTCATTTATTGTCGATCCTTTATATGAGGACTTGTGGATCCCCCGAGCCTATCCGGCCATTTTGTTTAAATTTTTCGGTCGCTCTAAAATACCATTAAAACAATATTGAGTATGAACGTTTGGCTCAACTGATGATTTCAAACATGTCCCAACATTTTTTGCCTCAACTCCACATTCTGTAACTCATTTAGGTAGATGTCCCTCACTACACATACACTGGACTATGTGTAATGTTGCAGCTAATGTGTTATCAAGATATTGCACATTATAAGTTTATGTGTGGTCATTATTATATCAAACGGAGGAATTTTAAAGAGCTATTACACCACCTGTATCATTAGTTGTCGCCAGGTGAAGGAATGTTTAGGTAGATTATATTTTATTTACTGTAATTAAAGTTTCAATACCTAAGACGTTCCACTATAAGAGCCTTTCAACCTCAGGTAAGGTCTTAAGACTTTCTACTCTAGGTCTTACACCCTCGAGTAGCTGTATCGTCCACTTAGGTAATTTACTCCACAAGGAACTACAAGTTACACCTTGATGTAATACTTCATTTACTGCCAAACTTTATAGGGAAATATTTTTTCACAAAGAATTTCAAGTTACAATTTCACATAATAAGTTACATTACAAACGTTCCTTCGGCTTACAGTTAAACTTTGCAATGTCAGATATTTTTTCACTGCAGAGGAAAGTATCCGTCATCATCATCACCACACACAAACACACACACGCAAAGACAAAACTCCTGCATCCAAATTCTCAAAAGTTTATAAATTAAATTCTTCCCTAAAATTAAACAGACAATACATCTATTTATCATAGAGTATGTGAACAATATCGACGCCATATTGGTTACCATCTTTGAGTCATATAATTAGTTAGCTACATAGTGTTAATTATTTAGTTAAATAGGAAAAAATAATCTACTAGCGTGTGTTGTGACCAAAATAAATCAACATTGTATTTACTTTCTCCTCCAGGGGGCACTAAGTCTAGAAAAATGACACAATTGACATCTACATAAAGTGACTGATCAAGGGTAGATATTGGCTACCTTTTGTGTTACTTTGAGGTCGTAGGAACACACAGAGCTGCTCTTAAGGATGTTTACCACAATACACCTCAACCAGCTTCTCATTCACTACGGTCAAACAATAAATCTGGTTCAAAAGATACACCGTAAATTTTATTAGAATACAATAATCAATTACTGTATTATTGCATTGAGGCGAATAGTCTTATGGTGTTAAGATGTGTTCTTAAGCCACGAAGGTAAACAAAAGGTATTCAATATCTGCCTTGGTTGACGATGATCTGTAGACGTTAGCAAGTCCTCCTCCTCCTGCTCTCGAGTAAGGTAAAGAAGGCCTCACCTGACCAAAATTGTTAATTAAGATAGATTACATAAAGATTAACCCTCCCAGCTTATTTCAACTAATGATTAACCTAACGCTACATGGGAAGTTAAGTTAGGTTAGATTAAGTTAGGTTAGGTTAGGGTAGGGTAGGGTAGGGTAGGGTAGGGTAGGGTAGGGTAGGGTAGGTCAGGTCAGGTTAGGTCAGGTCAGGTCAGGTCAGGTCAGGTCAGGCAGTGCCAGTGTAGTTGATCTTGAGGTTAAATAAACTAGAGGCTAATCTTCACATGAGCCACTAAGACACTTTGACGGAGGCGGTTACGTACAACAGGAAAGCTCTGATAACATATAATGTACAGTATATACCGTTTAAGTTGCGTCAGCAGCTCTATACACCACGTATTGACCTACTCATTCACTGCCGTAGAAATATTTACTTCTAACAGGTTTCTATATGGTTCCCAGTCATTATAATACGACCTTGTAAAATCAAATGATCTAAATTAAACTAAACTTATCCAAATTAAACTTATTAGCTAACAAATCCTTCTAAAACACGATATATGCAAATCAAAAGTTCTAAATTCAACTTAACTTATCGTAATATAACTAAACCATTTTAATTAAACCTAACCTAAACACCTCAAGTGCCACAAACAGAAGGAAAAAACACCTTTAATATTATCGTGTAAGAGGCCCCTGTAACCCACTAACTCCAGGTAATGCATCTATATCAATCTACCTGCGTCGGAAGCTCTATACGTGACTATGATCGTTACCCACTGCTGGAGAACATTTGTACTTCTATAATTACCCCTGGAGAAACAATGCACCAATTTACGATTTATTTATTTTATTTTTCATTTATTTTTTTATTCTTGGTCCATACTGTAAACACCGCCCGCTTGTGAGTCCCGTCAGCCATTTTGTTCTAACTTTCGGGGATTCTAAAATAAGCTATAAATAAATAAATAAATAAAACAAGCACTTTTGTTTTTCTAACCCATGAGCTGTGAGTCTTCATTATATACTTCAACATTACTGTAAACTAAGGCTAGAGAGGGTGTGTACAGTACTAGTGGAGCCAAGACGAGAAGGTATTTCAAATCCCTAAAGGGTTTTACAAGTGGAGAGTCTTACAAGTGGAGGGTCTTACAGGTGGAGGGTCTTACAAGTGGAAGGTCTTACAGGTGGAGGATTTTAATAAGGATAAATACAGCAAGTCTTACAGTTGAATCAGCCAAGTCGAGGAAAACTCTTAAGAGTCATGTAACTTCTACCTGATGTTACCTGTAATCAAGCTAAGGTATATGTAAAAAGAATATTATCTCGTTACTATCCATTCCTCTTCCACTATCCTGCGAGGTGGTGTATTAATAGGCACAGATACTCATGATAAAGAAGGAATAAAGAGAAAGACGCAAGATACCTATAAAATGCGACAGAATATACCCACACATGCGTAATCCTAACCCATCCCAACCCAACCCAACCCTATCCTACCCTCAGCTTCACCACAGTACACAAAGTTATTCTTGGTATCAGAGTGACGCATAAACACCCTGTATCGCCTAAGACACATTTGAATCGGATGGTTCGTTGACGGTTTTATTTCTTCGGTATAAACTAGTGAAGCAATTAGTTCGTGGGAACAGTGAGTCAAAATACTTCACATCAGCTTCGTTTACGACCTCCAGCTGATATTTACTTCTGTTGTCTATATCAATCACATTTTATAATGAAAACAAAAATATGGTTAGTTACTTAAAAATGAAAATAAATCATACTTAGATACTTAGGAGTGGGGAAAAAAGATACTTAAGATACTTAAAAATGAAAACACTCTTTGATACTTAAATTAGGACAAAATAAACGGACATAAAGATTTAACTATGAGCGGTGGATATTACGACATGTACCGGCTATCAATACAGAGGCGCTATTTAGCCGTGAAGTTTTCTCAGAAACCCACCAAGACAATATGTGGTCACGTAAAAATTTCAGGTTAATTTTTAACACCATCCGTCATTTTAAACCTTGGCACCTGTAGATTAAGAAAATATATGGTGATATTTTTTCTGATGGGATAAAGGTCGTATTTGTCCAGAGAAGTAAGAGGAAAAAAATCACTTGAGAGGCATGACGCACAGAGTGTCTAAGGTGATAAAAGATCATATACTACCATTTGGGTTTTCAAATTAAGTTCATTACATAAAATATCAAACTCATAAAGATTACAAAAGAACAGAACACCATGAGCTCTCTACAGCTATTGTCAGCCGTCAATATGCTGATGTACAGAAGCTACACAATGTTATTGGTGATTGTAATCCCAGGAAAATGATGCTCTTTTAAACTTGGTAACTGGAGCTGTAATGCCAGAAAATGCCAAATATGACAATCTATGTGCATATGAAGTTGGAAGACAAAATTATGAAAATTTTGTCAAGGAACGTATTGTTGGTCCATTGATCATCTGGGAAAAGCTGTCCAAGGTTAATCTACTGTCGTGGAAAGCAGCAAATAAGACTTCAACCATCAAATTGCTATCACAAGTTATAGAACTTAAGCAAGACATACAGTATATGCATCACAGAAGGGCAGCACTGTACATATCAAGTCACCAGACACTGATGTGTTTGGCATATTAAAGCAGCCTCAACTTGGAGAAAATACAAGTATGATAGCAGGAACTGGTGAGCGACGACACATTGGGCAGAGAGCCTTACAGGTTTCCATGCCTTCACAGGATCTGACTGCATTGGAAAATTTGTTGGCAAAGGAAAGAAAGCATGTTGGAGCACTTTGATGAAATCTAACACAAAAGTCCTAGATGCATTCAAGATGCTGAGTAGACCAAATACCCTCCAGCAGACATGTATATTGGTCTAGAGGAATTTGTATTTAAGCTCTACTGTCCACGAATGACTTTCACTAAACTGTCAAAACTTAGATGGCATCTCTTCAAGATAACGCAGGCAGAAGCTGGAGAACTACCAGCGACTGCAGCAACTCTAAAGTATCATATATTGAGAGGAAGGTATCAAGCTCTTCTGTGGTCTCTGTGATGCAGACAGGAAATGCTTTCACAATTAGAGCATGGCTGGAAGATTGACAATGACTGTTTCATACTAGTAATATCAGACCAACCACCAGCTCCAGAAGCAATCACAGAACTTGTTAAATGTGGATGTGGCGTCAGGAAATGTGGATCATTGTCATGTTCATACAGAAAGAATCAGAAAGAATAGCATGGCATGCACCGAGATGTGTAACTGTCAAGCAGATGATGAGAAATGCCTAAACAAGGTGAAGGAATCTGTTGTACACAGAAGACTCTGATGACGAGGACTGAAGCAATGTCGTAAATAATAACTTGTGACTTGTATACACATGATGTGTAACACTACAAACTTTTAATAAATATAAAACGGTGGTTCTAAGCTTTTCAGATAATGGTAATAAGTATATGTTTAATTTCCAGTATTTGTCTTTAGCAATTAATTTTACTTACTGCAATCTCTTCTATGCCAGAGACAGGATGGCATATATGAGCAACCATGTTTGTAACACACTTAAGATATTATAACAGCATTCATAATATATTACGTTAAATTGTAATGATATAATACTACATGTTCATAGGTTATTAGTCATGTTTTAAGTTACTTAGGAGTTAATGGTAATACGTCTGTGGTTCATTATGCCGCTCATTGATAAAACTTCTTTAATGGCATAAAACTTATAATAAACCGTTCAGAAAAAATTACACCACAGTTCCTTAACATAGTTTATAAGGATTATTACGATGTATGGTGTCAAAAATTAACATGAAATTTTTACGGGATTACTTAAGCTCCTACACTAAAACCTGCCGACCTAACCTAACCTTTTTTACCCACCTCCACCTACTTACCTAACCTGACATAATCTAACCAAACCTGACATAATCTAACTTAACCTGACATTATCTAACCTAACCTGATATAATCTAACCTAACCTGACATAATCTAACCTAACCTGACGTAATCTAACCTAACCTGACGTAATCTAACCAAACCTGACATAATCTAACCTAACCTGACATAATCTAACCTAACCTGACATAATCTAACCTAACCTGACATAATCTAACCTAACCTGACATAATCTAACCTAACCTGACAAAATCTAACCTAACCTGACGTAATCTAACCTAACCTGACATAATCGAACCTAACCTGACATAATCGAACCTAACCTGACATAATCTAACCTAACCTGACGTAATCTAACCTAACCTGACGTAATCTAACCTAACCTGACGAAATCTAACCTAACCTGACATAATCGAACCTAACCTGACATAATCGAACCTAACCTCCCCGTCTGACATAAGCTAACCAAATCAAACCTAACTTTCCCACCTACCGACCGTAACCTATCTACTTATTACCTACCTAACCTAACTTAACCCAACCTGACGTAATCTAACCTAACCTATTGAAACTTAACTTAACCACCTACCTCATCTAACACCACTTTGTAATCTCTTTGCACTACCGCTCACAGGATGAGTATGGGGGCACAATAAACTAGCCTCTAAGTGGCAAAATTAACAAAACTAACCTAACCTAACCCAACCTGACTTAACCTAACCTGATCTGATCTATCCAACTTAAACATCTTAGAATATATATTAAAGCCGCTAGGTTAATTTAGGCTAAATATGGTTGATTCATATTTCGTTTTGACAGAAATTCCCGGCAAAATAACGTATCTATATTGAGAACCACCGCCACGTTGGTTCCACGTTAACAAGACACGGATACACTACAGAATAACCCGCGTTCGTTTAACCTCAATTACTACAGTTTACTTTATAATCTTACTTCACAATCTTCACTACATCTCACTTCACAATCTTCACTACATCTCACTTCACAATCTTCACTACATCTCACTTCACAATCTTCACTACATTTCACTCAACAATCTTCACTACATCTCACTTCACAATCTTCACTAAATCTCACTTCACAATCTTCACTACATCTCACTTCACAATCTTCACTACATCTCACTTCACAATCTTCACTACATCTCACTTCACAATCTTCACTACATCTCACTTCACAATCTTTACCACATCTTACTTCACAATCTTTACCACATCTTACTTCACAATCTTCACTACATCTCACTTCACAATCTTCACTACATCTCACTTCATAATCTTCACCACATCTCACTTCACAATCTGCATCTCACTTCACAATCTTCACTACATCTCACTTCACAATCTTCACTACATCTCACTTCACAATCTTCACTACATTTCACTCAACAATCTTCACTACATCTCACTTCACAATCTTCACTAAATCTCACTTCACAATCTTCACTACATCTCACTTCACAATCTTCACTACATCTCACTTCACAATCTTCACTACATCTCACTTCACAATCTTCACTACATCTCACTTCACAATCTTTACCACATCTTACTTCACAATCTTTACCACATCTTACTTCACAATCTTCACTACATCTCACTTCACAATCTTCACTACATCTCACTTCATAATCTTCACCACATCTCACTTCACAATCTTCACTACATCTCACTTCACAATCTTCACTGCATCTCACTTCACAACCTTCACTACATCTCACTTCACAATCTTCACTACATCTCACTTCACAATCTTCACTACATCTCACTTCACAATCTTCACTACATCTCACTTCACAATCTTCACTACATCTCTCTTCACAATCTTCACTACATCTTACTTCACAATCTTCACTACATCTCACTTCACAATCTTCACTACATCTCACTTCACAATCTTCACTACATCTCACTTCACAATCTTCACCATCTACTTCACAATCTTCACCATCTCACTTCACAATCTTCACTACATCTCACTTCACAATCTTTACCATCTTACTTCACAATCTTTACCACATCTTGCTTCACAATCTTTTCATCTCACTTCACAATCTTCACTACATCTCACTTCTTAATCTTCACCATCTCACTTCACAATCTTCACTACATCTCACTTCACAATCTTCACTGCATCTCACTTCACAATCTTCACTACATCTCACTTCACAATCTTCACTACATCTCACTTCACAATCTTACTACATCCCTCCACAATCTTCACATCTCCTTCACAATCTTCAATACATCTCACTTCACAATCTTCACTACATCTCACTTCACAATCTTCACTACATCTCACTTCACAATCTTCACTACATCTCACTTCACAATCCTCACTACATCTCACTTAACAATCTTCACTACATCTCACTTCACAATCTTCACCACATCTCACTTCTCAATCTTCACTATATCTCACTTCACAATCTTCACCACATCTCACTTCACAATCTTCACTACATCTCACTTCAAAATCTTCACTACATATCACTTCACAATCTTTACTACTTCTCACTTCACAATCTTCACCACATCTCACTTCACAATTTTCACTACATCTCTCTTCACTACATCTCACTTCACAATCTTCACTACATCTCACTTCACAATCTTCACTACATCTCACTTCACAATCTTCACTATATCTCACTTCACAATCTTCACTACATCTCACTTCATAATCTTCACTACATCTCACTTCACAATCTTCACTACATCTCACTTCACAATCCTCACTACATCTCACTTCACAATCTTCACTACATCTCACTTCACTAATCTTCACTACATCTTATCTTCACAATCTTCACTTCATCTCACTTCACAATCTTCACCACATCTCACTTCACAATCTTCACTACATCTCACTTCACAATATTCATACATCTCGCTTACGTCTTCACTACATCTCACTTCACAATCTTCACTACATCTCACTTCACAATCTTCACTACATCTCACTTCACAATCTTCACTACATCTCACTTCACAATCTTCACTACATCTCACTTCACAATCTTCACTACATCTCACTTCACAATCTTCACTACATCTCACTTCACAATCTTCACCACATCTCACTTCACAATCTTCACCACATTCACTCACATCTTCACTACATCTCACTTCACATCTTCACTACATCTCACTTCACAATCTTCACTACATCTCACTTCACAATCTTCACTACATGTCACTTCACAATCTTCACTACATCTCACTTCACAATCTTCACTACATGTCACTTCACAATCTTCACTACATCTCACTTCACAATCTTCACTACATCTCACTTCACAATCTTCACTACATCTCACTTCACAATCTTCACCACATCTCACTTCACAATCTTCACTACATCTCACTTCACAATCTTCACTACACCTCACTTCACAATCTTCACTACATCTCACTTCACAATCTTCACTAACACCATCCTTCATCACTACATATAACAACATCCATCATCACTACTTATAACACCATCCATCATCATCACTATATAAACCACTATCCATCATCACTACATATAACAAGATCCATCATCACTACATATAACACCATCCACCATCACTACATATAGAACCATCCATCACGACATATAACACCATCCAACATCACTACATATAACACCAACCATCATCACTACATATTACATCATCCATCATCACTACATATAACTCCATCCATCATCACTACATATGACACCATCCAGCTTCACTACATATAACACCACCCATCATCACTACATATAACATCATGCATCATCACTACATATAACACCATGCATCATCACTACATATAAAACCAACCTATCATCACTACATATAATAACATCCATCATCACTACATATAACACCATCCAACATCACTCCATATAACACCACCCATCATCACTACATATAACATCATCCATCATCACTACATATAACTCTATCCATCATCACTACATATAAAACCATCCTATCATCACTACATATAACATCAGCCATCATCACTACATATAACACCATCCATCACTACATATAGAACCATCCTATCATCACTACATATAATATCATCCATCATCACTACATATAACACCATCCAACATCACTACATATAACACCACCCATCATCACTACATATAACATCATCCATCATCATTACATATAACTCTATCCATCATCACTACATATAACACCATCCAGCATCACTACATATAACACCAACCATCATCACTACATATATCATCATGCATCATCACTATATATAACACCATCCATCATCACTACATATATTACCCTCTTATCATCACTACATATAACACCATTCATCATTACTACAATATAACGCCATCCTTCATTACTACATATAACACCATCCATCATCACTACATATTATAACACCATCCATCATCTTTACAAACACCATCCCTCTTTACTATAGTGATAAACAGGGCTTCATTTTGTTGTCAATTTCTTTAAATTCCAACCTTATTAAACCGTAATTCTTTCTGTATGGTCAAATTTTGATTTGACCTCAGTGAGAGAGCTGTTAGTGTCAGTAAATCACAATGGTGTTCCGACGCACTGCAACAAAAGTTTCAAAGGTTGAGGTGAAGCCTTGCCAGGTGAAGGAGAAGGGCCCCCGATCTAACAAACTGCAGACCACAAAGCACACTAAACCTCAAAACAACAAGAAGAAGAAGGAAACTACCACTTTCTGCCATGTACAAAAGGACCAGTACCTGCCATGGGGAGACTACATCTTCACTGGGAAAAAGACAAAGAACAACAAGAAGCGTTGACCCAACATTTCTGATATTTAAAAATAATAAAAAACATATTAATTGATTTTGTTTGTATTATTTATGCTTTTATTATTTTCAACTGTAAACGTGCTGTTTTGGGAATATATTTTGAGTTACATAATATTTAGGTACAGCAGTTTATTTCACTGTATCTCCTTGTGTGAGTGTGTGGGTAGTGTGTGGATAGTGTGTGGGTACTATGGGTGTGTGGGCATTATGGAGAACTAGTCATGGCTAACTGTGACCCTGTATACGGGTTACATCGGCCTTAACGCCCTTGTCTCAGCGCTATCTCATATATCCAAATTTCACATATTTGAAAGTATTAGATAACCACAATATCTGGAAAATATTTAGTTAAAAATACAAATAATAAAACAAAATCGAAAACAGAAAGAAAAAACAATACCCGTGAAAGTGGAAATAAGGAGGAGGCAGAGCAGATGATACACAGGAAGGCAGTAATCATCATCCCCGTGTGAACCAGCCAGAGAAGAACTCCTTCGCCTCACCGTCCACCCGCGTACGATCAGCTGAGTGAAGTTGCCTCGTGTTGCAGTAAACTTTATCTGTAAAAGGACAATTTACTTTTACTTTTATTGTTTATCTTACTGTTTATAACTGTTTATTTTCTCTTACATAATGTACACTAAGTATGGGAGTGTACAGTAAGTTATACCGGATGGCAACAAATTCACATTCGTCTTGCAAATATTAAAACATTTCCCTAACAACAGTATTGTATAACAACACGAGCTAAAGTGATGTGTAAAAAGGTCGGTTGCAAAAAGAAATATTATTCTTTTAAGTTCTTTTTCAGTTTGTTCAGTGTTAACAACATTATAGGTCATATTTCATGTAGTATGCATATACAATGTTTGCTGAAGGTTTAATACCTTTCTGTTTACTGATGATTTAAAACCCTCGTTAAAATACTTTAGAGTCGTTTACAAAATATTTGGTGCGTTTTCCGGAGCATTGTATGTTTTTACAGCATGCAAGGCGGTAGGTATGTAGAGTTTTAAGAGCACTTCACGCTATAGCTCAGTTGGCCACGGATTAGCGAATTACGAACTGAAAATGTTTGGATCGTCATCTGTTTCGTGTAAGCTGTGTCGGACATTTTGTGCTACATTAAAGTCCAGCGATCTGTGGCAGCTGTCGGGCTCCTGCCTGACCACCCTTTGCCTAAGAAGAGCGATTGTCTGAAGGTGTTCGAGTAGTTACTCAATTGTGAAAAAGTGATTGTGAGTCCCATAGACATGGCTGCCAGTTAGGGACAGTGTGGATACGGCACACTACATAGCATGTCTTCGGAAAGTAAAGGAGGCCGTGTAGCCAAGACTGCACTCAACCGCCTTCACTTCCCCAATTACAGCTAGGTGGACTGAGAGCGCCTCGGGATTACCATATCTATAATGCCAGACAGTAACACCATCCCCTTGACACCTCGGAGACTATACAGTACTGTGTTCGGGGCGTGTTTGTGGGTCTCTACTGCCGCCTCCCTATCGTTGAGTTGCTCCCCACTTACCGTAACCAGTCGAGGTCACTGTGGGAGGCCATGTACGGTACAGTACAGTACAGAGTCACGCCCCCCTCAACAACGTCCGCACCTCGCCTGCTGAATACAGTATTTGCAAATGTGACCATAAACCCCAACAATTGTAGCAAGTTACAAGTCCCGGGATTTGCCCCTGGTATTAACACAGTGACAAGCGTCCCATTCCTGGTAAGTAGCAGGTGGCCGGAGGTAGTGCAATCCTCTCCCAGACTACACGGAGATGAGAGAGAGCTGGCTGACCATCATGGTAAGGACGCATCACTATTTGGACCCCAGGGAGGCCATTATCGTAAGTTAAGTGAAAGGCATTTGGAATACTGGACGACTAGACGCTATATGAATTTCTTTACCCTAGTTTTCCCACCGATAATATTGAGTACAGGGGAGGTAGTCTCATCGGCGTTCATCAACACCATAGCCGTCTCAGTTACCTATTGCTCGTACAAGGTTTTTGAGTGAAATAGTTTTACTAATATCAGGAACTTTCAAACTACTACAGGAAATAATATATATATATATATATATATATATATATATATATATATATATATATATATATATATATATATATATATATATATATGCAAATAAATCACTGTAGGTGCGCGTGATCCAGGTATATGCTGATAACCACAAGGAAAAAGAAAACACGAAGTTCCCAAGCGCTTTCGTGTAATTCACATCTTCAGGGGTGAGTACAGACTGTAGGAATTAAAATCAATAAACCTTAGTGATGGTCAGTTCAAAACTGATAATATGTTACATAAATTTATTTGTCAGTGGCCCAAGGTTAAAAATGCTTTGAAAACCTTTGATCTAGATGTATGATAGTTATTTTGTGGGTCCCTTATTTTTGACCTGACCTGACTAGTCACGTCACCCCCCCTTCTCTTAAGCTCCTCTACGTGTGTGTTGGTGTGGGGATTAGTGGATGACATCATTATGACCTGACCTCATGTTTTTAAGGTCACCCTGTATATTTAAGCCTCTCTCTGTCCATGTAACCCAGTTGCCTCTGAAGATGTCTTGAATAAAGACGAAAGCTAAGGTGCTCCGTTGTTTCCATTTTCCCGTGTGATTTTATCAAGATATATATATATCTATATATATACATTTCCATTTTCCCGTGTGATTTTATCAAGATTTATCTTATCCACGTTTTCATTGTGGATTTACATGACATATATATATATATATATATATATATATATATATATATATATATATATATATATATATATATATATATATATATATATATTTATATATATATATATATATATAAGAAAATAAGGAGTCTGTAATAGGCTGGTTGGCCTGTGCATGGCAGCTCCTGTCGAGAGTTACTACCGCTCTCTATCATCCATGAATCTATCTAGCCTCCTTTTGAAACTTTCCAGAGTGCCCACACTTACTACAAAGTTGCTAAGCTTGTTCCACTCGTCCACCACCCTATTTGTGAACCAGTTCCTTCCTATCTCCCTCCTAAACCTAAACTTATCTAACTTGAATCCGTTGCTCCGAGTCCTATCCTGCTCGGATATTATAAGAACTTTATCTATATCCCCTTTATATATATCTTCGCTAGTTTATACAATGGTGAACTATGTTAATATGCCCTTCATTGTGAACCAATAAGCATTATTAAATTTAATTAATTTCAAAGTAATTATTGTAGGTGTTACATTCAATGTCACTCGGTGGTGGTGATGTGTGGCCGTGGTGTTGTTATGATCAATACTTTGGGGAGAATGACAGACTTCGTCACACACACTACGTGTAAACTACTTGTGAATCTGTGTTATGATTTTGTCCTCTAAAACCTGGAATTGATCACGGCTATTGACTTCATCCTTGTTTCACTTTAATTGTTTTGGTTCAGACAATAAATCCATTAAGAGCGGCTGTTGGTTTCATTAATTAGAGAAGGTCAGGTTATCTCACCTGGCGGGGAATTCCTTCATCTGTTCTCTATAAATTGATGAAAGTCATTTATCACTCCTAATTTCCCCAGAGACCAACAACCTGCAGAAAAGGAATATAATTATAGCTTTTGTTTTTTATATTTTTCACCCGTGAGAATTAGTGCTACTGACCTGGTGATACCCTGAGGCTAGAGTGTTGACGTCGGTGTTTATAAACGAATCATACTTGACCTTTCCCACCAATTATTATATACTAATAAGTATAATGTTCAAACATTTCCAATCCATAAGTTGTCGCTTTTTTTTAATCTAAATACGGAAAAAGAGTGTACTTAAAATATATTGTTTTTAATTTGAGCTGTCTCCCCCCCCCTCCCCCACACACATACACATACACCAGGTATCATCATCATACAGAAACAAAATATGTATATAACTCGGTATGACAACTGCTTAATCTCGGGTTGAGAAAACGTTAACTGTGATTGTTATTGGAAATTCGATTGTAAACTGAACCTTCTGTTTCTTATGTGAGTCTTGGTGGAAATGTTGCCTCTCTCTCTCTCTCTCTAGTATAACAGTAGTATATAGCCAGGCACTAAGGCTCCCGTGTTTGTTGTGTTAAAAAAATTAAACGGTTGCAGTGACTTGTGACCCTCATAGCCTCTCCTGAACAACAATAAACGTTCTCCTTTTACTGCAACACAACTACAGTTATTGTAGACATTTGAGGATAAATATATATACACTATCAATTTCAGTTTCCTTTAGGATGATTTACGTTTAGTTACATATATTAGTAAACTTAAAGTATTTATATAAAGGCAATATATCTGATCTTTTAAAATAGCAAAGCTCAAAGTATATTGACGATAAATTGATCTTCTTTTGTGATAATTCAACTCCAAGTCTTCCTATAATTTTATTTTAGCCACATATATATATATATATATATATATATATATATATATATATATATATATATATATATATATATATATATATATATATATATATATATATATATATATATATAAGTAAACAAAGTGTATATCTACAAACAACTATAAGATGCTCTTAGATAATTCTTTTTTAGTCTCACATTTCAGTAAACTCATAAACAGTAAACTGAGAATCTTTAAACACACTCCCGCTGCACTATTTCTCGGCCACACGTAAACAAAGCAGTCCGTATTATAGAGAATTGGACACTATGTTACATAAAGTGTTTCTCCTTGGTGGTGAGGTGTATCTTCAACACTCTCAGATGGCTTAGATTTTTCTCAGTGATGCCCTTGAAAGGAGGAGAAACTACCGTGAGTTAAGTTCAAGTGTGAGGGACCAGCGCTGTGGTGGTGTGGAAGCTAGGATGGTCAGTGTTATGGGGTGGTGTGGTACCTAGAATGGTCAACGTTATGGTGGTGTGGTAGCTAGGATGGTCAGCATTGTGGTGGTGTGGTGGAGGAGGTAGCTCTCTCTCTCTCTCTCTCTCTCTCTCTCTCTCAAAAGCAATATCAAGCGAGTTAACCATAATTCTTCAGTACCTCCGATGTGTCCCAGATTCCCCCGATAACTTATGTAAAGCTCACAGCATAATCTTACAAAGTGATGGTTTTTCTTACCAATATAATTCACGACTAACCAAAAGCAAATTTGGATATCTGGGAGAGAGAAAGAGAAAGAGAGAAAGGAAGGAGAGAAAAAGAATAAGATTAGGTAAAGCTCAAGGGAATTTGTCTGCAGTTCGATGGTTCTTCTCATATTTCTGGAGAGAGAGAGAGAGAGAGAGAGGTGTTTGGTAATAACAGTAAATGACCTATCAACTTTTACGACCCACGACCATAATACGACCCACAACCCACGACCATAACCCACGTCATAAAGGTATAGATTAAGACTGGAGACTACGAGGACAATGTACAGATGAACTTATTGATATAAGTGAAGAGCTACGTCAAGTGTGTGTGTGTGTCATCATCATCATCATCGTTATTATTATTATTATTATTATGATTATTATTGTTGTTGTTGTAGTTACTATTATTGTCATTATCATTATTATTAATATTATTATTATTATCATTATTGTTATTATAATTATCATTAGTAGCAGTATTATACCATACCCGTTATAATAAATGTTAACTGTATTAGATGTAAAAAAAATAATAATATGAACATTGTTAAACTCTATTTGCAGATTAGTTAATAATAATAAAGTAAACTCATTTTGGTGGTGTCAGCTGCACATTTTCATTATATAAGAGCACCAGTCATATGGTTATGGTTCTTGCATCTTAAATATCAACATTAAACAACACATTTTTTCCGAAAATATCACTGTGCTGGCGTGCCTTTATGACTAACACCGGGATACTGTTGTAATGAAAGTGTGGCAGGTGTTGTGTAGTGGTGGTGTTGAGTGGTAGTAGTGGTGGCGGTGTGTGGTGGTGGTGTGTGGTAATAGGTGCTGAGTTAGGTGTGGTGGTGGTGGTGAGATAGGTGTTGTGTGGTGGGATGATCCTCACTTGTAATCTTCCTCCACCAACAACTCACAACTCTCACTACCTGTTCTCGTGAGTTTTATCTCCGAATAATTTACAACTTTATCCAATTGGTTTATCTAAATTTGTGTGAAAAATTTAACACATTACAGGAATTACCGAGAAAAAGGGAAATATCAGAGATTTACTTGGAATTAGTCGCTAATCCTCCCAACAACACAAAAAAAATTACAGGGATTTTTTTTCTATTTCTGGCCAGGATT
>NW_024753441.1:0-6308 GCF_018991925.1 Homarus americanus | reverse complement strand
TTTCTCTAAGGCCAACGTGCGGTCCCTCGCCCAATGTCTTCTGCCTTGCTGTAGGTCGAGGAGCTGATAAGGGAGGAGATAGGCACACACGGTGACGCTGCCGGCGCCGAAGATAGCAAGAGAAGGTGCAGTTTGATCTGATCATCTTGTTTGCTATTTCTCTAAGGCCAACGTGCGGTCCCTCGCCCAATGTCTTCCGCCTTGCTGTAGGTCGAGGAGCGGATAAGGGAGGAGATGGGCATACACGGTGGCGCTGCCGGCGCCGAGGATAGCAAGAGAAGGTGCAGTTTGATCTGATCATCTGGTTTACTTCTTTATTCTCTAAGCCAGCGTGTGGTCCCTGGCAATATCTTCTCCACTATCCAGCTCCTCGACCTACAATGCAAAGGCAGAATGGCTTTTACTGTTGGCGCTGCCAGCGCGAAGGCCGCAAGAGGTGCAGTTTGATCTGATCATCTGGTTTGCTATGTCTCTAAAGCCAACGTGCGGTCCCTCGCCACATGTCTTCTGCCTTGCTTTAGGTCGAGGAGCGGATAAGGGAGGAGATAGGCATACACAGTGGCGCTGCCGGCGCCGAGGATAGCAAGAGAAGGTGCAGTTTGATCTGATCATCTGGTTTGCTATTTCTCTTAGGCCAACGTGCGGTCCCTTGCCCAATGTCTTCTGCCTTGCTGTAGGTCGAGGAGCGGATAAGGGAGGAGATAGGCACACACAGTGGCGCTGCCGGCGCCGAGGATAGCAAGAGAAGGTGCAGTTTGATCTGATCATCTGGTTTGCTATTTCTCTAAGGCCAACGTGCAGTCCCTCGCCCAATGTCTTCTGCCTTGCTGTAGGTCGAGGAGCGGATAAGGGAGGAGATAGGCACACACGGTGGCGCTGCCGGCGCCGAGGATAGCAAGAGAAGGTGCAGTTTGATCTGATCATCTGGTTTGCTATTTCTCTAAGGCCAACATGCGGTCCCTCGCCCAATGTCTTCTGCCTTGCTGTAGGTTGAGGAGCGGAAAAGAGAGGAGATAGGCACACACGGTGGCGCTGCCGGCGCCGAGGATAGCAAGAGAAGGTGCAGTTTGATCTGATCATCTGGTTTGCTATTTCTCTAAGGCCAATGTGCGGTCCCTCGCCCAATGTCTTTTGCCTTGCTGTAGGTCGAGGAGCGGATAAGAGAGGAGATAGGAACACACGGTGGCGCTGCCGGCGCCGAGGATAGCAAGAGAAGGTGCAGTTTGATCTGATCATCTGGTTTGCTATTTCTCTAAGGCCAACGTGCGGTCCCTCGCCCAATGTCTTCTGCTTTGCTGTATGTCGAGGAGCGGATAAGGGAGGAGATAGGCACACACGGTGGCGCTGCTGGCGCCGAGGATAGCAAGAGAAGGTGCAGTTTGATCTGATCATCTGGTTTGCTATTTCTCTAAGGCCAACGTGCAGTCCCTCGCCCAATGTCTTCTGCCTTGCTGTAGGTCGAGGAGCAGATAAGGGAGGAGATAGGCACACACGGTGGCGCTGCCGGCGCTGAGGATAGCAAGAGAAGGTGCAGTTTGATCTGATTATCTGGTTTGCTATTTCTCTAAGGCCAACGTGCGGTCCCTCGCCCAATGTCTTCTGCCTTGCTGTAGGTCGAGCGGATAAGGGAGGAGATAGGCACCTGCGGTGGCGCTGCCGGCGCCGAGATAACAGAAAGATGCGGTTTGATCTGATCATCTGGTTTGCTATTTCTCCTAAAGAGCCAATCACGATCCCTCGCCCAATGTCCTTCCTGCCTTACTGTAGGTCGAGAGTGCGGATAAAGGGAGGAGATAGGCACACAAAGGTGGCGCTGCCCCATTTTCCGAGGGATAACAGAAGGTGCAGTTTGATCTGATCATCTGGTTTGCGCTGTTCTCTAAAAGTAACGTCTGGTCCCTTGCTGTCTCTTCTGCTTTGCTGTAGGTCGAGAGCGGATAAGGGAGAATAGGCACCTACGGTGGGCGCTGCAGCGCTGAGATATGAAGAAGGTGCAGTTTGATCTGATCATCTGGTTTGCTATTTCTCTAAGGCCAACGTGCGGTCCCTCGCCCAATGTCTTCTGCCTTGCTGTAAGTCGAGGAGCGGATAAGGGAGGAGATAGGCACACACGGTGGCGCTGCCGGCGCCGAGGATAGCAAGAGAAGGTGCAGTTTGATCTGATCATCTGGTTTGCTATTTCTCTAAGGCCAACGTGCGGTCCCTCGCACAATGTTTTCTGCCTTGCTGTAGGTCGAGGAGCGGATAAGGGAGGAGATAGGCACACACGGTGGCGCTGCCGGCGCCGAGGATAGCAAGAGAAGGGGCAGTTTGATCTGATCATCTGGTTTGCTATTTCTCTAAGGCCAACGTGCGGTCCCTCGCCCAATGTTTTCTGCCTTGCTGTAGGTCGAGGAGCGGATTAGGAGAATGGCACACACGGTGGTGCTGCCGGCGCCGAGGATAGCAAGAGAAGGTGCAGTTTGATCTGATCATCTGGTTTGCTATTTCTCTAAGGCCAACGTGCGGTCCCTCGCCCAATGTCTTCTGCCTTGCTGTAAGTCGAGGAGCGGATAAGGGAGGAGATAGGCACACACGGTGGCGCTGCCGGCGGCGAGGATAGCAAGAGAAGGTGCAGTTTGATCTGATCATCTGGTTTGCTATTTCTCTAAGGCCAACATGCGGTCCCTCGCCCAATGTCTTCTGCCTTGCTGTAGGTCGAGGAGCGGATAAGGGAGGAGATAGGCACACATAGTGGCGCTGCCGGCGCCGAGGATAGCTCGAGAAGGTGCAGTTTGATCTGATCATCTGGTTTGCTATTTCTCTAAGGCCAACATGCGGTCCCTCGCCCAATGTCTTCTGCTTTGCTGTAGGTCGAGGAGCGGAAAAGGGAGGAGATAGGCACACACGGTAGCGCTGCCGGCGCCGAGGATAGCAAGAGAAGGTGCAGTTTGATCTGATCATCTGGTTTGCTATTTCTCTAAGGCCAACGTGCGGTCCCTCGCCCAATGTCTTCTGCCTTGCTGTAGGTCGAGGAGCGGATAAGGGAGGAGATAGGCACACACGGTGGCGCTGCCGGCGCAGAGGATAGCAAGAGAAGGTGCAGTTTGATCTGATCATCTGGTTTGCTATTTCTCTAAGGCCAACGTGCGGTCTCTCGCCCAATGTCTTCTGCCTTGCTGTAGGTCGAGGAGCTGATAAGGGAGGAGATAGGCACACACGGTGACGCTGCCGGCGCCGAGGATAGCAAGAGAAGGTGCAGTTTGATCTGATCATCTGGTTTGCTATTTCTCTAAGGCCAACGTGCGGTCCCTCGCCCAAAGTCTTCCGCCTTGCTGTAGGTCGAGGAGCGGATAAGGGAGGAGATTGGCATACACGGTGGCGCTGCTGGCGCCGAGGATAGCAAGAGAAGGTGCAGTTTGATCTGATCATCTGGTTTGCTATTTCTCTAAGGCCAACGTGCGGTCCCTCGCCCAAGGTCTTCCGCCTTGCTGTAGGTTGAGGAGCGGATAAGGGAGGAGATAGGCACACACGGTGGCGCTGCCGGCGCCGAGGATAGCAAGAGAAGGTGCAGTTTGATCTGATCATCTGGTTTGCTATTTCTCTAAGGCCAACGTGCGGTCCCTCGCCCAATGTCTTCCGCCTTGCTGTAGGTCGAGGAGCGGATAAGGGAGGAGATAGGCACACACGGTGGCGCTGCCGGCGCCGAGGATAGCAAGAGAAGGTGCGGTTTGATCTGATCATCTGGTTTGCTATTTCTCTAAGGCCAACGTGCGGTCCCTCGCCCAATGTCTTCTGCCTTGCTGTAGGTCGAGGAGCGGATAAGGGAGGAGATAGGCACACACGGTGGCGCTGCCGGCGCCGAGGATAGCAAGAGAAAGGTGCGGTTTGATCCTGATCATCTGGTTTGCTATTTCTCTAAAACCAACATGTCACCGGTCCCTGCATGTCTTCTGCCTTGCACCCTTAGGTCGAGAGCGGATAAGGGAGGAGATAGGCACACATGGTGGCGCTGCCGGCGCCGAGGATAGCAAGAGAAGGTGTAGTTTGATCTGATCATCTGGTTTGCTATTTCTCTAAGGGCAACGTGCGGTCCCTCGCCCAATGTCTTCTGCCTTGCTGTAGGTCGAGGAGCGGATAAGGGAGGATATAGGCACACACGGTGGCGCTGCCGGCGCCGAGGATAGCAAGAGAAGGTGCAGTTTGATCTGATCATCTGGTTTGCTATTTCTCTAAGGCCAACGTGCGGTCCCTCGCCCAATGTCTTCTGCCTTGCTGTAGGTCGAGGTGCGGATAAGGGAGGAGATAGGCACACACGGTGGCGCTGCCGGCGCCGAGGATAGCAAGAGAAGGTGCAGTTTGATCTGATCATCTTGTTTGCTATTTCTCTAGGCCAACGTGTGGTCCCTCGCCCAATGTCTTCTGCCTTGCTGAAGGTCGAGGAGTGGATAAGGGAGGAGATAGGCACACACGGTGGCGCTGCCGGCGCCGAGGATAGCAAGAGAAGGTGCAGTTTGATCTCATCATCTGGTTTCCTATTGCTCTAAGTTAAACGTGCAGTCCCTCGCCCAATGTCTTCTGCCTTGCTGTAGGTCGAGGAGCGGATAAGGGAGGAGATAGGCACACACGGTGGCGCTGCCGGCGCCGAGGATAGCAAGAGAAGGTGCAGTTTGATCTGATCATCTGGTTTGCTATTTCTCTAAGGCCAACGTGCGATCCCTCGCCCAATGTCTTCTGCCTTGCTGTAGGTCGAGGTGCGGATAAGGGAGGAGATAGGCACACACGGTGGCGCTGCCGGCGCCGAGGATAGCAAGAGAAGGTGCAGTTTGATCTGATCATCTGGTTTGCTATTTCTCTAAGGCCAACGTGCGGTCCCTCGCCCAATGTCTTCCGCCTTGCTGTAGGTCGAGGAGCGGATAAGGGAGGAGATAGGCACACACGGTGGCGCTGCCGGCGCCGAGGATAGCAAGAGAAGGTGCAGTTTGATCTGATCATCTGGTTTGCTATTTCTCTAAGGCCAACGTGCGGTCCCTCGCCCAATGGTCTTCTGCCTTGCTGTAGGTCGAGGAGCGGATAAGGGAGGAGATAGGCACACACGGTGGCGCTGCCGGCGCCGAGGATAGCAAGAGAAGGTGCAGTTTGATCTGATCATCTGGTTTGCTATTTCTCTAACGCCAACGTGCGGTCCCTCGCCCAATGTTTTCTCCCTTATCAGCTCCTCGACCTACAGCAAGGCAGGAGATAGGCAGACACGGTGGCGCTGCCGGCGCCGAGGATAGCAAGAGAAGGTGCAGTTTGATCTGATCATCTGGTTTGCTATTTCTCTAAGGCCAACGTGCGGTCCCTCGCCCAATGTCATCCGCCTTGCTGTAGGTCGAGGAGCGGTTAAGGGAGGAGATAGGCACACACGGTGGTGCTGCTTGCGCCGAAGATAGCAAGAGAAGGTGCAGTTTGATCTGATCATCTGGTTTGCTATTTCTCTAGGCCAACGTGCGGTCCCTCGCCCAATGTCTTCTGCCTTGCTGTAGGTCGAGGAGCGGATAAGGGAGGAGATAGGCACACACGATGGCGCTGCCGGCGCCGAGGATAGCAAGAGAAGGTGCAGTTTGATCTGATCATCTGGTTTGCTATTTCTCTAAGGCCAACGTGCGGTCCCTCGCCCAATGTCTTCTGCCTTGCTGTAGGTCGAGGAGCGGATAAGGGAGGAGATAGGCACACACGGTGGCGCTGCCGGCGCCGAGGATAGCAAGAGAAGGTGCAGTTTGATCTGATCATCTGGTTTGCTATTTCTCTAAGGCCAACGTGCGGTCCCTCGCCCAATGTCTTCTGCCTTGCTGTAGGTCGAGGAGCGGATAAGGGAGGAGATAGGCACACACGGTGGCGCTGCCGGCGCCGAGGATAGCAAGAGAAGGTGCAGTTTGATCTGATCATCTGGTTTGCTATTTCTCTAATGCCAACGTGCGGTCCCTCGCCCAATGTCTTCCGTCTTGCTGTAGGTCGAGGAGCGGATAAGGGAGGAGATAGGCACACACGGTGGCGCTGCCGGCGCCGAGGATAGCAAGAGAAGGTGCAGATTGATCTGATCATCTGGTTTGCTATTTCTCTAAGGCCAACGTGCGGTCCCTCGCCCAATGTCTTCTGCCTTGCTGTAGGTCGAGGAGCGGATAAGGGAGGAGATAGGCACACACGGTGGCGCTGCCGGCGCCGAGGATAGCAAGAGAAGGTGCAGATTGATCTGATCATCTGGTTTGCTATTTCTCTAAGGCCAACGTGCGGTCCCTCGCCCAATGTCTTCTGCCTTGCTGTAGGTCGAGGAGCGGATAAGGGAG
>NW_024753440.1:0-5405 GCF_018991925.1 Homarus americanus | reverse complement strand
ATCACAAACTTTGTATTTATACTTACGTGTATGTGGAATACTATATATGTACATATACACTTTTACTCTTAAATCACTACTGTAATGTGATACAGGTGATTAATTTTTATCTCTTGTGCAAAATACATGACATTTATATTAAAATTATTCAATGTTTTACAAGGATTCCAGCAACGTCGGGCAGATGGAGGAGAGAGAGGGGGCGTGGGGGGAGGGGAGGTAGTACGTTTGACAGTTGGCACAGGCCCAGGTCTAACGCGTGTATATTTATCAGATCTTAAGTGACTAAGCTTCTCTCTTATAAAAAGCCAGTGAAATGACCTGGGTGAATATAATTAACATTGCTGGGATTCTTGTAACATACTGATTAATTTGAATATAAACGTGCTATAATTTGCACTAGACAAAACAATTTTAGTACTGTAATCAAATTTGTACATGTGCTCTCCAGCTTTGCACTAAGGTTATTTATTTCTTTTAGCATGGTGTGTGCATGTAAATGGATGAAAATAAATGAAGAAATTTATGTAAATCTACCCAAAAATACAGTTTAAAAACTTTTTATAAAATGTACTACAGTATTGTACACTAATGTACTACATTTTTTATATCTTGAGCAAAATATATGATGCTTATATTTAAATTAATCTCTGTCTTGCAAGGATTTCAGAAATGCAAATTATATTATCCTAACTTTAGTCTGACATATTATATAAAATAAACAAAGAAATCACCAATCTTTTGTCTGGGAACACAAGGAGGGTGGGAAGAGGAAGGGGGCGGGAGGTGAGGTGACAGAATGTCTGGCGTTTGTTTGTTTATTTATTTGAGATAAGATTTGACATTTGGCGCTGAAGGCCTGCGTGTTTATTTATCATTACTTAAGAGTGACTAAGCTCTTCTCATAATTTGCCACCCAAACAACCTGAGTGAATATAATTTACAGTGGAGGGATTCTTGTAAGATAGTAATTTATTTGAATACCTGTATAAACAAGCTATACAGTATTTGCAATAGACATAACAATTTTAGCACCGTAATCATTTAGTACATGTACAATACAGGTTTGCACTTAGGTCCATTGTTACTGTACAATATTGACTAAATTCACTAGATAACGTACGTCTGGCAGCACAATCTATAAGAATACGCGATGTATACGTGACTGCCCGCTCTAGGGCCATTTAGGTTCGCTAGGTCCCATTATTTGAATGTTTTTTTTTTCAATTTAAATTTCAATTCCTTATTCCTTGATAGAGGAAGCGGGATCCTAGTGCTGTCACTTGGTACCCCTGTACCATAACACCAGAAGCAACTGGTCAGTGTCACAAGTATATACAGTACAGTACAGTCATCCCTTGGGTATAGCGCCTAATTGGGGACCCGCCGATAACGAAAGTACAGAACCTCTGGGATTTATTCTAATTGGTTCCAGGCACCTAAGACCCAACCCCAAGTTTCCCATTTTACGACCATTTAGACCCACTAAATATATATATATATATATATATATATATATATATATATATATATATATATATATATATATATATATATATATATATATATATATATATATATATATATATATATATATATATATACATATATTACACGAAAGCGCTTGGGAACTTCGTGTTTTCTTCTTTCCTTGTGGTTATCAGCATATACCTAGATCACGCGCACCTACAGTGATTTATTTGCATATACACATATATATACACAGTATATATATACAGCTAGACCCCGACTTACGACAGGGTTAGGGACCCAAATCCAAGTCGTAAGTCCGAATGGTCGTAAGTCCGAATGGTCGTAAGTCCGAATGGTCGTAAGTCCGAATGGTCGTAAGTCTGAATGGTCGTAAGTCCGAATGGTCATAAGTCCGACATAGATGATAAAAAAAAAAAAAATCAAATTTTTTTTAAAGAAAAAATCTGCAATGAAATACAGTACAGTAAAAGTAATAAATAATGAGGAATGGATACATTACAGTGAAAGTAAAAAATAATGAGGAATGGATACAGTGTGACTGAGCACTTACCTTTAATGTAGTCAGCTGAATGAACATGGGGCCCCTATAATTTTCTAATTATACATGGAGACTACATTAACTGGAAACGTTTCGGTATAGAAAATGCGTGTGTCATTTGAAGAAGAAGAAAAATGGTCACAACTACGGCTGCCGTAAGTCCCGACGGTCGTAAGTCGAAGCAGTCGTAAGTTGGGGTCTACCTGTATGTATATGTATATGTATATATATATATATATATATATATATATATATATATATATATATATATATATATATATATATAAAAAATTGAATGTTCAATGAATTATTTATGGTGCATTAGGGTACTGGCCACTTCAGACACAAAGACGGGCTATAAATAGCCTTGTTATCTACCCCTACATTATTTGTTTATTAATTTATTTATAATATACTGTAATATATTAAACACACTGTAATTATTTTCTTTAATTTATAAACCTGTTTTGCGACAAAGGAATGTTCTCCAGTAGTGTTTCATTAGGATTTGAGTGAAAAAATATTACGTACTTACTACATACATTTATTACACAAACATATTTATATATACGGTATATATATATATATATATATATATATATATATATATATATATATATATATATATATATATATATATATATATATATATATATATATATATATATATATATATACACACAGTTAACCCTCACTTTACCCGGAAGGTACTGCGGAAAGCGAGAAACGCGTAAAGTGAATAACATAACATATGGGATTAATTGAAATGGAGTCCAGGCCGATCCCCAAACTCCACTTTTTGACGACACACAACTATGTTGCAGTAAAAATTTTATCTTAACTTTATGATGGTATGAAAAAACAAGTAATATAGAAGAGGTTAGGTTAGGAAAGATAAAGGTTAACATAGGAAAAATAAAGGTTAGGTGAGAAAACTAAAAATTTGGTGTAACACTTACGGTAGTAGAAGAGATGGGTCGGCATACGGGGATGGAGGCTGGTTCCGAGGCAGAGGGCAGATTACTGGCCCTCAGGTGAATCACCATTACTAGGTGAATCACCATCACTGTCACTTACAGTTGTCAGGGCTTCCCTGACAAATCCCTCAAAGTCATCTTCACTGCCACTATCACTGGCTTGGGCTGGCTGTGGTGGGTTGCGGGCGAAAAAATCTGTTATGCTTTGCTGACGGCTGGCGTTGATGTTGTCGTGATACACCTTGATGTACGGCTCCATAGCCTGCACCAGCCGGGTATGGAAGACTTCATAGCGGTCATCGTCATTGTCACGGGAAAGGAAGGACTTCATCTTCTCTGCACACTCCATGGCACCCTTATTATCACTATGACTTAAATTGTGTTCTTCGGAGAATGACGCACCTTCTTCCTCCTCTTCACTGACGTGTTCTTCTTCCAACATCTCGTCGGCAGTCACTTCAGGATCTCTGATCACCTCCAGGATGTCGTCGTTGGTGGTCTCGGAGAAGCCTGGAACTGTAACAGTCTGCGCAGCTTCTCTGGCAAGGTCCACTGCTACTGCAACATTCTGAACCTCACCAGTCACAGATTGACTCCTCTCACCTGGTATTCCATGCAACACATGTCTCCATGCGTGACGAATTGTAGCAATAGACAGCTGATCCCATGACTCCACCAAGAAGTCCACAGCTTTCTTGATGTTAAATACTCTCCAGAATTGTTTGAAGAGTATTTTTTGCTGTTCCAACTGTTGATCCTCATCTTCTTCGCTCTTGCTATCGGTGGTGGTGTCACTCAGGTTACGCAACTCTTCCCTGGTGTTGGTGTAGTCGTTCAGGAGCTGGAATTTTTTGGTTGAGAATGCAGCTTTCACATTGCAAATCAACTCCTGGTCCATGGGCTGGATTAATGACGTAGTGTTGGGAGGAAGTAAGACCACTTTTACGTTGGGGTGACGATCTAACATTAGGGGCGAGTGTCCTGGTGCGTTGTCCAGCAGCAACAAAATATTGAATGGCACATTCTGTCGTTCACAGAATTTTTTTACATCGGGAACAAAACAGTCATCAAACCAGGAGAGGGACAGTGTAGAGAACATCCACGCCTTACGTGCGGTCAGCCAGTGGACATTTAGCTTGGTCATGTCCATGGTTTTGTAGGCGTGCGGCTTGCGTGCTGTGTGGATCACCGATAACTTAAGCTTACAGGTACCGGAGGCTTTGGTGGTAAACAGGACGGTGATGCGTTCCTTCTGCATTTTCCGGCCCCGAATCCTGCTGGCATTCTTCACAACGAAGGACTTGGAAGGTAGCTTTTTCCAGAAAAGACCAGATTCGTCCATGTTAAACACCTGGTCGTCACTGTACTGTCCTTCCTCCATAATCTCACGTAAAAACGGAGGAAATTCCCGAGCCGCAGCACGATCAGCACTCGCTTCTTCACCACCAATGTTTATATTGGTGATCTTGTTCCGGATCTTAAACCTCTGTAACCACCCAGAGGAAGCATGAAAGGGTTTGGGCTCTGAAGTTCCCATCTTTCGTGCCACTGCCATGTACAGTTCACGTGCGTAGTCCTTAACAGAGCGCGTGTCGACCGCCATGTTCCGTCGCGCCTGACGCACCAAGTACCTCACAAGTAATTTTTCTGTCTTGAGAAGCACCTGGTTGTGAAAATACTTGATCATAGAAGCACCTGTAGACTTTGTCATCTTCATGTGCTCCTTTATCTTGGCTGCATCCTTCTTTATAGTCCGGATCGTAGATTCGTTCACACCATGCTGGCGCGCCAAATCAACCTGCCTTGTTCCTTTCTCCAACTCTTGGATGATGGTATACTTCACCTCGTAGCTTAAGGAACGTCGTGTCGTCTTTGGTTTAGTGCCGCTGGGTCCAGGTAAGGAAAGGTTTCTCTCTGGGGGTGGTGGTCCGGCGGAAGCCATTTTACGGAACAATGGATGCGCGTTTACACGGAGTGGCCTTGAGGGATGAAACTGCCGCGGCTAGGTCAAGCGTCGTCTTTCCTCCCTCCCTCCCTCCCCCGGGTGGACACGTCATAATACTTTAAGCCAATTACAGCTAGCAGCAGAGGGGGGTAGGGATGCATGGCCAATCACAGGTCTGATACGTCATATGACGTCAGTGATAACGCAACAAAGACACACACTGCGCAACCTTACCGCGCCGCTTGCCCAAGCGGAGGGAGGAGGAGGAGGGAGAGGCAGGCAGGCAGGCGGGCGGGTGGCGCGAATCTAAAAATAGCGTCGCGCCGGACACTCTCCGCGTAATGGGGTTCACGTACCGCGTAATGTGAGCACGTGAGGTTCTGGCAAGGCACCGCGTTAACGTGGAAACGCGGAATGCGGGACCGCGTAAAGTGAGGGTTAATTGTGTATA
>NW_024753439.1:0-21175 GCF_018991925.1 Homarus americanus | reverse complement strand
AACATTGGTGTACTTGTATGAAGTGTTGGAATTCAATGTCTCTTGAGGGGATGATATTGCTGCCGATTTTAATTCCGTATGATTTTAATTTGATGGCGTCAGTTTGAGTAACTGTAGTGATTTTTAACATGGGGAGAGTTCCCATCCGGGCTGCATATGTCATTTGGGGGGTGTTTTGTGAGTTGAGGTCTGTCAATAGGTTAGGGTTGTCAAGGATCTGAGGGATGACTTTTCTACATATGAGGGTGCATTTTGCGCGGTATTCCGGTGAACTGAGGACCGTTAGGCCATTGTCCCTCAGTCTGTTGTTCATTGCTGGGGAGTGGAATAGGTCGGCATCTTCATCAGTTTGTACAAATATTTTGATAATGTCGTCATTGGTGAAGGAACGGATCTGAAATATACAGGTCAGCTGGAAAATAAGTGAGGCGAGGTCCATGCACGGTTGGATGGTACGGTCGAGGGGGGGGGAAGAAGAAGAAGAAAAATGCTAGTGACAGGGGGGAAGGAGGTTCAGAGGAAGAATAAAGGGAGGATGGAAGTGAATTTTAGAAGGAGAGAACAGGTGCAGTGGCTAAACACCGCTTGCGTGAGGGGGTAGGCAAAATGCCCTGAGGGTGCAACAATCACAATCAGGACGAGGCAGAGGAAGGGCGGGAGCAGGTCCGGGCAAGCAAAGGGCCAACGCGGGTGCTCTGGTTGTCGTCTAGCTTAGGCAGTGTTGGTAAAGCGGAGGAAGAACCGCCCCGCCACGGCGGCGGTGCAAGCCGAGAACCGCAGGTGGACGGACGCACAGGCCACACACGAACAAATTAACAGAGAAGGTGAAAACATGGAAATTTTGCTAGTCGTAGGGTTGTTTGGAGAAAGAAGAAGGTAAAGTCTTTGAGCTATGTCAAAGAGAAACAGAGCGAGTTGGAGGAAGGGTTTTGAATCTTTGAGCTTGAAATGTCAAAGTATTCATAGTAAGGAAGGATGAGCGTATCGTAGGAGAGTTTTTAGTAATAGCAGCAGACAGATTTGAGCTTTTTTGTCAAATTATGAACGGAGACGAGAATGAGATATAGGCTGAATGGTTTCAGTCTTGAGTTGGGTCGATTTTATTGAGAATTGGATGTCACAGACGTTGGGTATGTTTTGATTTATTTCTGAGAGTTGTGGGTCTTTCAGCTATGTCAGAGAGAAATGGAGAGAGTTGGAGGAAGAGTTTTGAATCTTTGAGCTTGAAATATCAAAGTATTCGTAGTAAGGAAGGATGAGTGTATCGTAGGAGAGTTATTTAGTAATAGCAGGGGACAGATTTGAGCTTTGTCAAATTGTGAACGGAGATGAGAGTGAGATATAGGTTGTTTGGTTTCAGTCTTGAGTTAGGTCGATAATGTTGACAGTGGCTGGTATAGAGGTTGGGTATGTTTGATTTGGTTTTGGAGAGTTGTGGTGTTATGAGAGGCTTTGTCTGGCGGGGGTGGGGGGGGTGTTGTGTTTGGAGATTGGTTGTGGGAGGGGGGGGAGTTTGTGTTTGGGGATTGGCGGGGGTGGAGGTTGTATGTTGTGTTGAGGTGAATTAGAATTGCTTAAGGGGGGTTGTTGTGTGAGTGTGTATGCGTTTGCGTGGAAATGTAGTAAGGGGAGAGGGGGAGGGTTAGGATAATTGTTATAAGGTCAGGTATGGTTCGGTTGTCGGGAGGAGGGGGGAGGAGAGGAGAGGAGAGGGGAGGCGAGGAGAGGAGAGGGGGGCTTTGGAGGTTGTTGGGTTAATTTATAGTATGGAAGGATTCCTTAGGTGTGATATGATTTGTGTTGCTAATGAATAGTTGTATTGAGTCATAAGTTTTTTTTTATATTTATTTATTTGTTTTTTTTTATTTATTTTTTTTTTAGGAGGGTCGAAGGGGCTTGTTAGAAAGGTCGGGTATATTAAGTTTTTCTTTGGGGGGATTGAGGGTGTTGATTAGTGATTGGATAGTGAGTTAGCTTTTTTTATTTTTTTATTTTTTATTTTTTTTTAGGAGGGATTGTGAGTAAGATTGGGTGGGTTAAGTTTTTCTTTTGGGAGGATTGGCTGGGTGTTGATTAGTGATTGGATGGAGAGTTAGCATTATTTTTTTTTTTTTTTTTTTTTTTATTATAGGAGGGATTGTGAGTAAGGTTGGGTGGGTTAAGTTTTTCTTTTGGGAGGATTGTAGGTTTTGTTAGTGGTTGGCAGAGTTGGGTTAATCATTGCATTCTTTCTTTCCTTTGGCTAGTAAAGGACTTCTGCAATTGCGGTAGGCTCTTGCAGGTATTGTGAGTTCTGGCCCCATTCTTGAGGGAGAGGGCTTGCGTACAGGCACTGTGGAACTCTTCCCGACCTTATTGGCTAAGGGAAACGTACATGTCATCCGAGTTAGTATGGGATGGGTAAGTTAGGTATTTATTTTGGGAGGAGTGATAGGGTGGTTAGTTAATGGTAGAATGGTTATTTATTATTTTGTGGATTGTTAGTAACGGCTGGGTATGTTTAGGTTTTTATTTTGGGGGAGTGATAGGGTGGTTAGTTAATCCAGAATGGCTATTTTATTTTTTTTATTTTTTTGGTTTTTTTTTTTGCGTGGGATTGCTAGTAACTGCTGGGTATGTTAGGTATTTTATTTTGGGGATTGTTAGGCTCCTTTTTCTTTTGTTTGGGGGGAGGCAAGGTGCATGAGTGGGTTAGATTTTTTTTTTTTTTTTTTTTTTGTCGGAGTGGTCTTGAGTTTGAGTTGGTGGCGTGGTTTTTGGAGTGAGGGGGGGGGAGGGGAATCGTTGGGTGAGGGTTAAGGAGAGGTTAGGTTTAATTTGGGGGGGAAATTTTTTTGGGTGTGGTTATAGGGAAGTTATTAATACAAGGGAGGTGGGAGGGGAGTGTTTGGTCTGTTTAGTATGGAGGGATTTCTGTCTCTGAATCTGCGTGGGAGTATGATGTTGTCGAAATAATCCTGCCATTGAGGGTAAGTAGTGAGGAGTGATTCTATTTGTTTGTCACCTAGTTGTCTCCAGTAGATGTTAAGTGGGGGGACGGAGCTGAGTTCATGTAGATGACTATTTCGGGTGAAGGATGACCAGTGTGTGTTATGGATGAATCTTAGTGCTTTGTTTTGTATGACTTGAAGGTTCTTGGCGCTTGATGGTGGTGCTAGCTGGAGTGTGTTAGGTGCATAAGTCAATAGTGGGCGTATGAGGGCTTTGAATAGGTGTGTTTTGGTTTTGATTGATGCGGTTCTGAATCTGTATATATTCCCGAGTGTTTTGTTTGCGATCAAAGCCTTCATATTGGTGTGTAGTGTCATGGTGAGGGTGTCGTTGAATGTGACTCCTAGGATTGTGTTTGTTCGTTTGATAGTTATAGGTGAAGGGTAGGCGATGTAGGGGTTTAGGTAAATGTGACGTGGTTGTCGTCTTTTGGTGCCGAAATAGGTGATTTGTGCTTTGTTCGGGTTGGTTTGTATTCGCCATCGGAGTTCCCATTGTGTAACTTGTTCGAGTTCCCTGTGTGCTTTGTCTGTTAGGTGATCAAGAGTTCTGTGGCTGACTAGTTGGGTTACATCGTCGGCGTACTGTATTGTCAGAGAGTCGATGTGTAAGGGGTCGGGTAAGTCGTTTGTGTAAAGAATGTATAGTGTTGGGGACAGGACTGATCCTTGTGGGACTCCTGCATGCAGTGTGAAGTGGTCAGAGTAGGCAGGTGTGACTTTTATCCTCATTTTTCTGTCTGTTAGGAAGTTACATAGTAATTGTTGTGATTTTTGAGGAGGTTAAAATTGGTGCATATCTTGTACTTTAATCCATCGTGCCAAACTGTGTCGAAGGCTTTTTGTACGTCTTTTGTAATGAGTGCTATCTTGTATGCATCTTTGTTCATGTGGAGGTAGTTTGTGATTATATTGAGTGCGTCTTGAGTTGAGTGGTGTGCTCTGAAGCCGAACTGCTTGTAGGACAGTAGTTGTTCATCTTCAAGGTGGCATCTGAGGCGGGTGTTGTATAGTCTTTCAAAAGTTTTGCCTAAGACTTCTAGTATGCTGATCGGTCTGTAGTTTTGAGGATCTGTTGGGTTTTTGTTTGGTTTAGGTATCATGACGGCTGTGGCTGTCTTAAAGAGCTTTGGGAAGTATCCTGTAGCCAGTTGGGTGTTGTAGAGGTATGTAATGGCTGTGATTGTTTCTCGGGGCAGGTGCTTCAGGATTGCTTGACCAATATTGCTGTCACCTGGTGTTTTCTTTTTGGTTGTGTCCAGTGCTTGTGCGACTTCTGTTGGGGTGAAAGGAGCAGTGAGGGTGTGGTCCTGTGTGAGAGTGGAGGTATCTATTGTGTTGTCAGGAGTTGTTCTGTCGTGAAGTGTTTGCATGTGTGTGGTGATGTTGTTTATGTGGTTTAAGATGTACCTTTGTTGTGTGGGGGGGGTGTGGGTGGAAAATGTGTTCCCAGTGTTGTTTTAGTGTTTGTGCTACGTCGGCTGGCTCATTGATTTTCCCACCATTTACTAGCAGGTGATCAAAGGGGGGTTTTGCAGTTCCTTTCAGCTTGGCGATCCTTTGCCAAAATTCTCGGGGGTTATGTGTTCTGTGTTCCTGGGCAGCCTCTACGAGTTTTGCCCAGTGAACCTCATGATCTTGAGGGAGGCTATGGATGATGTGTGTTCTTAGTGTGGAGATGTCTGTGTTAACTGGTGCTAGGTTAAGTTTGTTTAGTTCGAATCGTGTCCTGTAGCAGTGAAATAGGCGTCGAGTTCTTATGGAGGGTGTGAAGGAGTATTTTTTCTTGAACCGGTGTTTAGGAATGTGGGTATCTGCTATGGCGGTGATAGTGTTGAAAAGGTGTGTCCAGGTTTCCTCAATCATCCTAGTGGGTTGGTGTTCGAGGTTGAGTGTGTATTGTTGTTCAGAGAGTGTTTTTTTGAAGGCATCCCAATCTGCGTGTTGATACTGGTATTGAGGTGAGGTTGTTGGGAGGAGGATGGGATTGTTGGAGAGGTGAAGAGTGATGGGAATGTGGTCTGAGCCTGATAGGGGGCCGGGAGTGATGTAGTGTTGGAATTGGAGGGCAGGGGTGTTGGTGATGACGATGTCTGGAGTGCCTTTGCCGTGAGCAGCGTAGAATGTGGGGAAGAAAGGGCCAATGTGGTGAAGGTTTTGTGAGTGACCAAAGCGTGTAGTTGTTGGCCAAGGGGGTCGATGCGGTTGTGTTGGAATGCGGTGTGGTGTGCATTGAGGTCGGCCATTAGTATTACAGGTAGGTGTGAGTTGTTAAAGATGGAGTTTAGGTCTGTGAAGGGGATACGCGAGTTAGGTCTTGAGTATGTTGTGCAGATGATAATCTGTCCGTGTTGAGTGTAGATCTTGGCGGCCATGAAGTGCTTGAAAGCAAAGTTGGTGATGAATTCGTGTTTCATGGAGGATCTGATGAGGATTGCAACGCCCTCGAATAGTTCGTGGGGTGATTGTCTGCTTGTGTAGCCGAAGTGCTTGATTTTGGTGTTTGTGCATGTTGAGTTAAGGAGGAGGATGTCTGGGTTGTGCTCTTGTATGAGGAGAGAGATGGCGTGTCTGTTTGAGTGATATGCTCTACAGTTGTATTGCATAATGGTGATCATGTTGTATAATTTGTTACTTATATGAGATTGAAATTCTGGGGTGCAGGGATGAGGTCTAACTTGTCGAGTGACTGTGAGCGAGGTCTGAGTGAGGGGTATGTAGGTGAGGGATGGGCGGTTACGTGACTGTGTGTGTCGGGGAGTCGGGAAGAGGAGTGGAGTGTGCTAGGTTCGTGTCGGGGTTGTTTCCTGTTTTCTTTGGGGTAGTGCCGAATAGATTTACTTTAATTATAGATTTAGTTGGATGTGTGTATTTTATAATTCTTTTGCAGTCAGGTGTGTAGGAAGAAAGGGGGGAGGTGTTTTTCCTCTTAGGTCTAGTGGTCTTGACCACCATTTCAGTGGGGGGATGGGCAGCCATTTTATTCTTGGGAGTCTGAGGTGTTAGGGGAAGATTGGGTTTGGTTCGGATTTTGGAGGTTCGGGAGTTCATCGTAGTCGTGTGGGAAAAGTCAGGTGTAGGCAAGGTCAAGGTGGAGGGGTCGGGAGGTTTTCGACTGATTACTCCGGGGGGTGAGGTAATAGTAGGTTGGTGAGATAAGTCAGGTGTGGGCATGGCAGAAGTGGAGGGGCGGAGGGAGATTGCAGTGGCTTCTCTGGGGGGAGGGGGTGGCATGCTGGTCCGGTCGGGGATGGGGGCAGTGGGGAAGATGAGGTCGGGACCGGTTCTGAAGGAATCAGGAATGTGTATGGTAGGGAGGCCGTTCTCCCTCAAACCATCAATTGCCAGTTTCAGAAAAAGAGACCTGTTTCCGTTGCTTAGGGTATGTGCCAGAAGTATGATGGTGGTGATTTTTGCATCCATGTCGGAGGAGGGTGGGGGGGCGGTCACGTTGTTGGTCCAGCAAGTGCGGGTGGGGAGGGCCGAGGCAGTAGGGAGTGAGTGGTGGGGAGGTGGAGGTGGTGCTGTGGGGGGTGCTGTAGGAGGTGAAGGTCGGCGGGGAGGGAGTGGTGTTGTGCTATTGTCGAGTCTGATTTTGCACTTGTTGCTGATAGCAGCGTGAGGGCCTTTACAGTTGCAGCATTTAGTTACCGTGGCAGTGCAGTTTCGGTATGAGTGGCCTTGATTGGCACACTTTGAGCAAGTTATTGTATTACTGCAACGGTTGGTGTTGTGCCCGAATTGGTAGCAATTGAAACATTGGTGTACTTGTATGAAGTGTTGGAATTCAATGTCTCTTGAGGGGATGATATTGCTGCCGATTTTAATTCCGTATGATTTTAATTTGATGGCGTCAGTTTGAGTAGCCGTAGTGATTTTTAACATGGGGAGAGTTCCCAGTTCCCATCCGGGCTGCATATGTCATTTGGGGGGTGTTTTGTGAGTTGAGTTCTGTCAATAGGTTAGGGTTGTCAAGGATCTGAGGGATGACTTTTCTACATATGAGGGTGCATTTTGCGCGGTATTCGGGTGAGCTGAGGACCGTTAGGCCATTGTCCCTCAATCTGTTGTTCATTGCTGGGGAGTGGAATAGGTCGGCATCTTCATCAGTTTGTACAAATATTTTGATAATGTCGTCATTGGTGAAGGAACGGATCTGAAATATACAGGTCAGCTGGAAAATAAGTGAGGCGAGGTCCATGCACGGTTGGATGGTACGGTCCACTTTAATTTTAATTGAAGGCATGTTAACTGTTTGAATTGGAGATTTATGGAGATCTCCCCTAACAGTCCCTAATTTCCTGCGCCCCTCACGTAGGGGAGGCCCTGCACTATCACAGGGGTCCCCAGGCGTATCGGCAGGCTGTGCTGACCCTCCACCCTTCACACAAACACGCACTAGCGAGGTGTGGGGACAGAGGGCGTTTCCAGACGAATACTCCCCTGTACGTCAGCTGACAGGGGAATAGGTCCTTTCACGGCACGGAAGAGAAGGATTAGAGTAGAAGAAAAAGGTCTGAAAACTCACTGCCGACTCTCTCTTCACACCAAGCCCCTCAGCAGCATTCGGGGTTCCTAAGGGAGGTCCGATACTGTAGGAGAGGCTCAATGTGTTGATTGAATCAACAGAATTGTCAGTAGGAAAATGGCGGTTAGGAGCTTGGGTTTTCCAGGGTACGTGGGAAGGTGGGATAGGTCCAATGACTAGCCAATCAGCTGTGACTGTTCCTTCTCCGGCTTCCACTTCGCTCTGACTGCTACTGCTCCTGATTGCGACTGCTCCCGACTGCGACTGGCGACTCGATGATGTGCGTACAGCCAGCGATGCTGGTAGATCTACTCTTCAGTGCGGACGCACACGAAGCAACGCGAGGACCAGAGTGCCAGGGATTCCTGGCCTCCTCTTCTGTGATTGGCTCTCACGCTACGCGCACCCCTAATCCTGATGTTTCTAAATTGTATAAATAAGGCCGTGGCTTGGAGAAATAGCATTAGCCACAGCATATTTACAGCCAAAAAGGAACTACCTACCGGCCCCAGACTTGATAAAACTATTGAACTACAACTGCCCAACATATATAATAGGAGATCTGAACCCAAGACATCCAATATTCGGCCACGGAAACAGAAACAGGGTGGGCACTGCACTGCATACCATAATGAACACAGGGAAGCTGATCCACTTAGGACCACACTTCACCACATTCATTGGCATCAACAAAACAACAACCCAAGACAAAGTCTTCACCAATAACAAGGCATTCCTGAATTACCATATAAAACAAGGACCACTAACTACCAGTGACCACACTCCAATGATAATAAAACTATCTACAAGCCCAATCCACGTACCAACAACCCCACTCTTCCAAATGCAAAAAGCAGACTGGGAAGGCTACAGGAAGCAACTAGAACGAGTTAAGATCCCACATCTCCAAGGCAAAATACTAGAAGATATAGACAACGAAACAGATACCCTTATACTTAACATCAAAAGGCAATAGAGAACAACATACCAACCATAACATACCGAACGCTACCACACATCAGGATATCTCATGAATTGCGAATGGTCCAAGTACAATACAATAACATAATGATGTACATACAAAACTATCCACCAACAACAGAGTTTATTAGAAACTTAAGGCAAATACAACAAAAGTTAAGAGATGAAAGCCTGATAGCACAGCAACAGATATGGAACGAACTAATAAACAACCTGGATACCACAAGAAATGACAAGAACTTTTGGCAGAACGTAAACAAAATTCTAGGAAACGACAAACCCCAACAAAAGTACATAAAAGACCAAAACGGGAAAAAAAACCCTTTGAAGAAAAAGAGATAGAATCCGCATACAGGAGAGAATGGAAAAAAGTATTTCAAATATCAGAAGAAGAAAATGAGCAATTTGAGGAGGAACACGAAAATCACTTCTGCAGAGAATTGGCTGAAATGATACATAGGATAACCCCATACCATGTGGTGGACAAAACCAGGCTCAACCCGATGGAACCAATTACTGTACAGAAGGAGAACTGCTACACTACATCAGACAAAGAAAAACCACCAGGATTTACAAAAATCACAAGAAATATGATCCTATACCTACCCAACAATTGCACAAAAGGCATCCTTGAAATATTAAACTCAGCTTTGGCAAGTGGATACTTCATTGATGCATTCAAAAACGCAAAACTCATATTCATACCGAAACCAGCCAAAGACCACACCCAAGTAATAAACTACAGACCGATTTCCCTACTCGAATTTATAGGAAAACCATTTGAAAAGGCAATAAACAGGAGAATCAGAAAACACAGGAGCGAAAACGGACTACTAAACCCCAGACAACATGGATTCACTGAAAAAATAGGAACACATACTGCACTAGCCATAATCACGGAAACGTTAGCCAACAAGAAAGCAGAAAGAAACCAAGTCAACATTGTATTAAGAGACGTTAAGAAAGCGTTCGATAAAGTATGGCACCTAGGATTAAAATTTAAACTGCTTCAGTTAAATCTTCTAGAACCACTAGAAAAAATCGTCTGTGACTTCCTAGACGATCGCACGGCACATATACAAATTGGCAGCTATATAGGACCACCCATAGAACTGGAAAGTGGAGTACCCCAAGGCAGTGTCCTTTCACCAACGCTGTACAATATCTACACAGTAGACCTACCAGAACCAGCTCCCTACAGTGAATACATAAGTTTTGCAGACGATATCACACAAATCATCACATACCCAAGGAAATCAACAGCAATAATTGCACAACATACTGCCAACGCAATAGAGAACATCAACCAGTACGAAAAAAAGTGGAAGATACAAACGAACATCAACAAGTTCAAAATAATACCAATCGCTAAAAGGAAAAAAGACCCCGTTATAGTAGACAACAAAGTAATTCCATATGCCATGGAAGGCACTGTCCTAGGGCTGAAGATAACAACAAAAGGCTACAAAACATTCATCACCGAAAAACTTGCAAAAACCAGAAACATGGTAATTAAATTAAAACGCTTCAGAAGCGTGTCAGCAAAAAACAAGTTAAAGTTATATAGAGCCTTTGTCCAATCCCGACTAGTATATCCACCAATTCCCCTACATGCAATAAAACAAACAAACAAAGATTCTGCAGACAATTCAAAACTTAGCCCTAAGGGATGTATACAACATCAGATATCCTGACATAATCACCAACCGTCAACTACACTAACGAGCGCAAATAGAACCCCTAAACGTTTACCTACACCAACACTCAAAAAGAATATGGACAAAGTTAGAAGAAATAGAGGCAGGACCAATCACAGAATGGATGGAAGAGACAGAAGAAGGAAGAAGAGAACACTCGTGGTTCCCTCGCAGTAAAAGAAGAGCCCTAGAACCCACACCAACTCCACTCTATTGAAAGATGCAACGTTACCCCAGTGACAGCCTTGGCAGCCCTACCACTTACATTAGATCATAAAAAGACGGGATGTTCTGAGCAGAAACAAGTACCTGCCCTAGACTCCTCACCATTGGCTAGGTGTCATGGGTTGCGTTAGGCTTACCCACGCAACCAACTCCAAAGTTTGTTTTACCAGAGATAAGACGCTCGGCGAGGCATAACTGGGACATGTATTTTTCAATTAGTGTATGTTAGCCAGCCTTTAGGGGGGTGGGCAGTGAAACAGTGTTGTACTGTTCATCGCTTCACACCCAAAAACCTCATTTTAAGGAGTATCCCCTGAGCCATGGGTTAGTTCAGACGTCGTCTCCATCCTCTCCCTCCTGAAAGGGGGCGGGACACCACACCACACAGAGTCCTCCAAAGATACAGAGCGGTGAAGGTGATGAGTTGGAACATCTCATCCCTTAGAAAACGATACCCTGACCTACACCACAAAGTTGTGACTGAGGACATCGATATTGTGTGTCTGCAGGAGTGTCTCACACCTAATGGTAAGCCCCCACCCAGTCTGCCCAATTATGTGTATTATGATCCTAGTTCTACTCACACATGTTTGATGTATGTTAAGAAGTCACTCCCGCATGTACCTCTTGTATCCAAAAAGACTACCAACCTTCAGTACCATGGGATCACTATCCACCTGGGCAACTCCACACTCAACGTGCTAAACGCCTATGCTCCCTCAGATCAGCTTCAATACACAGATCTCCCAGACTTTTTACACACTGAGCCCACTGTCCTAATGGGTGACCTGAATACTAGACACAAGAAATTAGGTGACTCCACCACTAACACCAATGGTAGGAGACTTATCTCACTTCTCAGCGCATATGAAGATGTTCAAATTATAGGTAATAATGAACCAACACACATCTATGGCGGGGGTCTAGACAAATGTATTGGCTTTAATCTATCATACACAACTCATAGCTCTGATGTTGTCACTGATCTTATGTCTGACCACAGCCCAATCCAAGCTAGTATACATGTAGCCAATGACACCCCCACTGGTGGTAAACTCAACAGACGTAGAATCACAGTCAAGCAAGAACATGAAAGCCAGTTCATAGACTTCATCCATGACTGGTACAAGGACTACAAGCCTGACAATTACCAAAGTTTCCATGACGATCTGATAGATAGGACTTATGTATACTTCACCAACAATGCCTCCACCAAAAAAAGGAGAAAACGTGGTCAGCATAATGGGAACAGGCAACAGCAGTGCTATAATGACCCTGAGCTGAAAAAACTCAGGGCTAGGGTCAGGAGGGTGGGTAAGGGTTACAGACAATTTAGAACACCTCAAATGTTACAATTGTATCAAGCTTCCCTTGCTGCTGTCAGGGAACGTGTAAACGAACTCAGACAAAATGCATGGGAGACATATGTCAACAGCCTGAACCAACACACATCCCTCAGCAAAGCCTGGAAAGACATAAACATAATCAGAGGTAAAAACAGAAGACACGTCTCCCATCCAAACCCTCTGCAAAAGTCGAATGAGCTAATAACAAAGTGGGCTCATGTGTCGAGCTATGACATGTTACCAGCTAGGACTCGGGGACTCCTTGATGCGAAGTCTGTAGAGAGAAGTAATCTTATTAGCTTTATGCTGGGCAAACAGCACGATGAGTGTGATGTTCCATATACTGAGTGGGAGCTTGACGCCGCCCTCGCCAGGGGTAGGTCTACTTCCCCTGGAGAGGACGGAGTCACCTACAACATCATTAGACTACTAAGGCGCGTGCCAGGCAATCCATTGTTGGTATTGTACAATATGAGTCATGCCGAGGGCCAACTACCCACATCATGGACCAGCAGTATTGTTGTACCAATACCGAAACCAGGACAGCCTGATGCCTTTCGTCCCATATCACTAACCAGCTGCCTGTGTAAAACCTTTGAGAGGATGGTTCTTGGCAGACTCTTATATAGAATCAGAGAACACATGTCTCCTAACATAAATGGCTTCACCCATGGTAAAGGTGTACATAATTGCATCACCACATTCCTAACTGTGCATGGTGATGAAAGGCACAGATACACCACATTTCTTGACCTAAAAGCTGCATTTGATATTGCCAATAGGCAACTGATATTGTACGAACTAGCCAAAATGGATATAGGAGGTAGGCTGTTACACTGGATAAGTGGTTACCTAACCAACAGAAGGGCTGCTGCACTGTTTCAGGGTTACAAAAGTGAAGTTAAAGATATGCAACTTGGTACCCCTCAAGGTGGAGTACTTAGCCCCACTTTGTTCAATGTTCTTATGAATGCATTATTAAATTTAATACCAGACAACCCCAGCAATATCTCAATCAGCTATGCTGATGATATTCTTATACATACTAAAACTCATCGTGAAATGCAAACCACCCTGAACCATGTATACGCAGCCTGTGAACACCTCGGTCTTATTATCTCCACTGACAAAACTAAGGTGTTCAACAAACAAGCTGGTAACCGCAAACGCGGCCCCACCAAGTTCAAGATAGGTAACAACACTATCGACTATGTTTCTTCTTTTACCTATCTTGGTGTTTCCGTCCCTTGTACCCTACCTGCCATACAACAGCTAACCCGCCAATGTACTGACAGACTGAGACCTCTTAGAAGTGTAGCGGGGTACAACCCGCACTATGGTGCTAATATTAGAATTGTTAAAACAATGTACCTAGGCTATAAAAGATCTCTGATAGATTACCACGCACCAGCCCTGGTCATTCGTGACGGGAAAGGCGTTGACAAGCTCGAGAAAATGCAAAATAAAGCCCTCAGAATTATCCTTGGATGTCCCATGAGCACTAAAGTACTTAATATGAGGAAAGAACTAGGTATACCCAGTGTTAAAGATATATTAATTGAAGTCAACCTCATGATAGCCCTGAGGCTTCTGCGTGGTGATCCTGATAACATTGTTTCCTTAAAATTGCTAGAATGTATGAACCATGGGACTACTGAGTCTAAATGGATCCAAACTACAGCTACACATATGAAGATATTTGGACGAGACCACCTGTACAAAGTTGAGACACAACAGCGCTTCCTGCCACCCTGGCGGACAGTTCCCTTCGATATCACAATTCCGACGTATGCGCCTAAAAAATTAATTACACAAAGCATTTATCTCCAACATACTGCCAAATTGAGAGCTCTTGAACACATACACACTATACAGACTGATGATAATATCACACAGACCACTACACTGATGGATCTCTAAACACCGCCTGTGGGAGGGCTTGAAGTGCTATTGTTGTGACTCAACCTGACGGTAATATAATTGAGAAAGGAGTTAGAATTAACAACTGGGCAGCCACTCTACAAACTGAATTAGTTGCCATACTCACAGCTATTAAATTCATTGAAACCACTGTTACTGACAGTCTCATCATCACTGACTCTCTATCCTCACTACTTGCCCTTGGCACCCTCGACTCAGGTTGTCACGCTCTTGTCTCTGAAGCCAGACACAAATATGCGTGCCTTGTTGACCGGGGTGTCAGGGTCAAACTGTTGTGGATCCCCTCTCACATAGGCCTCATAAAACATGACAGAGTTGATGCCCTCGCCAAACTCGCGTCTAACAAAGACACCGTTGAATACAATTTGGGTCTGTCAAAAAGAACCCTTAAAACTGTAATTAGGAAAGAACTTATTGATGAGTTTGACGCAAGTAGACAAGTGCAAACAGGCACTAGTCAATCCATAGTTTACCATGATGAGATGTATCAAGTGAAACATGTATATGGAGCAAGTAACAAGATCACTAGATTCCAAGATGTTGTAACCGCTAGATTAAGGTTAGGATATAAGTACCTTTGGCAGTATGTTCCTCAAGCAGATGTAAACACTAAATGTAAAGTGTGTGGCCAGACATATGGCCACACACTTGGACACTACGTCCTCGACTGTGTGAAGATAGAACCTTTTAGGGACAGGTCCAAGCACACTGTGTGTGAAATGGCACAACACTTCATCTCTAATGGCAAGATAGCCGACATATTAAGATTGTATCCACTTTTTTGCACTTAGTAACTATATCAATTCTCATGTACAGAACCAAATACGCAATGTGCTTGAATACCTCCCACGTAAATGTGAATAACAAAGTGTGAGGCCAGACATACTGCCTCACACGCCTGTTCTCACGCATTTGTGAATAAGTTACCCTTTATGTATAGAACTAAACAAATAATGTAAATGAAATACTGTGTAACTTTCAGTGCCATAATATCCTGACAACCGGGGTTAATTATTATGACCCTTTGTAAACCCTACTCTGTAATCCTTTTGAGCTACCGCTCACAGGATGAGTGTGGGGTGCACAATAAAGTAGCCGCTGCAAGCGGCAAAATCAAAAATCAAATCACCACCACCACTAACCACCACCACCACCACCACCACCAACCACCACCACTACCACCACCACCACCACCACCACTAACCACCACCGCCACCACTACCACCACCACCACTAACCACCAACCACCACCACCACCACTGAGAGTTTATTGCAGGGCTTCTGAAGAACCCACTCGATTGACGTGATTGAAGTGGTGTGAGCGGTGTTGGAGCGATGGGAGCGCCTTTGTCACTGCTTAGGGAGGTTTTAGCTGGGACTTCCCAAGGTGAACGAGTGCCCCTGACAGCTAAACTACGTGGGACTATCATCCGTCCTTGGTTGATGATCGCTCTGGGTCATCAAATCCCCCACCTTGGTTCACAACACCACATATCTTCAGTCAATTTAGTGAAAACCTCTTACTAACGGGAAAATAGAACCCCTCAGCTGGACAGGGTTCACTGGCTGACAGTCGCTCTCTTCCGGTTCATGGATGTACTGAGTGTAAACTGAGGCAGTCTGAGTGAATGAACGGTCACACACTGAGACCAGGAGTCTAGTGGGTACTTAGAGACATTTTATCTCACCAGTATGGGTGTGCTCTGAACCTATGTGTGATGCATGTTACAGTAAATGGTGGTAAGGTGTGTTTAGTATACTGACAAAAACAGCGGAGCACCCGCCTGCCTGATGGGTCATGAGTGATTTTCTCGGGTTTCTTGTAAATGCCGGCCTCCTTGGCAGGCTATGATTGACCCATGTGTGTAGTTAATATTTCTTAATATTTTTGATACTTTTTCTCAGTGACTGATATTATTCTGTTGAATGCCCTTAAAGCACTGAGACCTGGCCAACGCGTCTCCCCAAGGCGTTCGCATGGCCTAGTGACATATTTTCCCGCATAACTAATAGCTTCGTTAGGAAACAAGTAACATATTTAGACTGAGAAACGTCTATAATAATTTTGAAATATAATAACAGTCCCTTAACTTCATGATTTGCGTCCATTAATTAGGTAAATTACATTTAATATCGTATAGGCCTAGTTCCAGATGTGCTCACTACGTGCGGGCGCCACCCTCGCTCAGTTAACCTGCTATAGTATACATTTAAACCTACCCTTCCCTGGTCCTGTTTTACCCCTTGTCCTCAGTAACCACTTTTACTCCCCAGGACCTGCTTGTTTTTTGACTCTCACTTACCCCGACCTCTCTCTACTGGCGAAACCCCCCCTTTGGAGTGACAATTTCACGCTCCAGGGATGCAGACAACGTCTTTACCCCCGCACGAGACAAGTGTACTCCGTCACTACTGTACAGGTAGTCGGTGAAAGAATGGTTGCCAGTTATCTATGAGTGCCCAACCATTGCTTGCACAATGTTTTTCCAGTCGGCAATTTATAGCAATTGCCCTGGGCAGCCATTCACGACCAACTCCTCTTCTAGGCAAAACACCACATACTATCGGGATCCCTCCCCTATCTCTAATCTTCCCCAGCGCCTCCCTATACCTTTTGAAAAGTTCCTCACTCCTAACTTTTCCTATGTCGTTACCTCCGACACTAAGACACACTACTGGCTTGGTACCCTCCCCAGACAAAACCCTATCTATCCTCTCAGCTACACGCCCTATCCCAGCCCCAGGAAAACACACCCTATTCCTACGTTTCCTATCTCTTGCACAAAAAGTCCTATCTAAGAACCTCACCTGGCTGTCCCCAACTACCACGACCTTACCACTGGGCAGGGTCTGAACAACTGCCCTTTTCTCTCCTGGCACCACACCGTCCTGCCTCCTCTCCTCCTCGCCAGCTACCTCCAACACCTGGTAGGGGCTACTGCACTCCACACCCGGGTCAGCTTTCCTGAGTCTGACCTTAGTCCCCTAGGAAGGAACCACTCTTCACGCCTGTTCCTGAAGGAGTTCAGTCCTGAGGGCTTCGTTCTCCCCCTTTAACACGTCCATCTCTCTCCTCAACTGCTCCAGCTGACTTAACAAAGTAACCAGGTTCCTCACACTCGGCTCCTCTTCTCCCACAACACAACGATCCACGGCGGCCATTTCCTCTGGTCACTAACACGAGCACTTAGGGGCACGTCCTTCTCTCATTATATACGGAGGTAAAAGTCTTCAAGACGGGTAACAAAAGTAAAGAACTATATCCCAGTCCCATGCTTATAAGACGCAGAAAATGTGTGCCGTAAAATAGGACAGGATAATATGATACACCAGCCGGCGGTAACAAATGTTATATAGTTCGTCCTTCACAGCTGAGATGTTGGATCACCTGAAGAATCGTCGCCCCAGAATGTCCACCTGAAGAATTGTCACCCCAGCCCACAGTGAATATAATTTGTATAATTAGGATAATATAAATATATTCCTTTGTGTTATGCATCTTTATTGTGATACTGAACAGCAATGTGTTGACATGAAATTTCCAGAGGATTATCAGAAAAACGACCATGCCACATGAATTCTTGAAGGTAATAATTTAAAAAGCTTCGTTTGCAGCCACGCATGGTCTTGATGTAACTCTTGTTCTTGTTCCAATATGAGTCAATCGTTTGTGTGTGCACACCAGTATTCACATCCACAAAAGTCTGTTTTGTTGAAGCCACCGAATAACTTTAGAGGAATCATCACACAACAGTGGTAGGACGACAGTTTGGAAGGTATTGCCTGCCATGGTCGACTGATGATTACGACTAAAAATTTTGAGCCCACTTACTATTATATAGTCCTCCTACCTGACTGGAGGGTCCTGACTCCACTAACCTGAAGATTAACAACCGTGGAGGGTCCTGACCCCACCTGAAGAATTGTCACCCCAGGTGTTACCACCTGAAGAATCGTCGCCCCAGGCTATCCCACCTGAAGAATTGTCACCCTGCCGGACTCTGGGGTGACAATTCTTCAGGTGATCCGAGATGTTGTATAAATGAGTTTATTCATAATGACCGTTTTTGACGAGAAAGATATTTAACTAAATTATATAGAGATACACACATAATTATTTCAAATATGAACACGTAGGAAGTTTATCAGAAATATTATACTGTTAAACTCTGGTAACAAATTGACGCTTTCGGAAGACAAATTTAATACATACTTATTTTTATCCACAATAAGACATAATAAGACTAATTACTTATCAGTAATATTAAATTATGCAAAAAATAACATTTTAAAAGATCAGTCACATTGAAATATTACTGATACGTAATTAGTATGTCTTATGATGGTAACAATAGGTATATATTAAATACGTCCTCCGAAAGCGTCATTTGCTACCAGAGTTTAATAGTTAATTCATGTATAATATTTCTGATAAACTTCCTACGTGTTCATGTTTGAAATAATTATGTATGTATATTTATATAATATAGCTCAATATCTTTCTCGTCAGAAACGGTCATTATGAATAAACTCATTTAGAAATACATCATTACTTGAGGACGAAATCGAACAGATTTGTAACATCCAATCAGGTGTAAGTGTTGAGGAGGGGGCGGGGCTTCTCTTCTCTTCCTTGTTTACAAAATACTTTATTTTTATAATAATATTAAAGTCGTTTGTTACTCTAAAATTATTATTAGTTCAATAAAGTTTCATAGACTTTAACAATTTAACCAAATGTTATTTACCGTTGATCGGTAATGTTTAATATTTTATTGTTGGCTGCCATACCACCAAGGCTTCTTCAGTGTGTAACACACCTGTCGGGGTGTGTAACACACCTGTCGGGGTGTGTACCACACCTGTCGGGGTGTGTACCACACCTGTCGGGGTGTGTACCACACCTGTCGGGGTGTGTAATACACCTGTCGGGGTGTGTACCACACCTGTCGGGGTGTGTAACACATCTGTCGGGGTGTGTAACACACCTGTCGGGGTGTGTAACACACCTGTCTCTTATGGCACCACAACTTTTACTTCAATAATTTGATTTAAATAAATTATATTTGTTGTAAATATTATATAAAAATAATTGATGTTGATGAGTTAATAAATGTTCCTGTGTAAGTGGTAAATATTATTGTGTTAATAAACTAATGCCATGCCATTATTTAAGCCTATGTCAACAATATAGTAATTTGTTAAGGTTAATAAAGTGTAAGATTTATTTATTTATGTTAGGGCGAACCTTACAGTTAACAGTCATACACTGTATAAGGTCTAGTCTTATGACTTGACCATCATCTTTACTGATGATAGTTTGACCCAATGACCATCACCAGGGATGAAGAAGACCCAGGACATTACCTTCCAGGGGTCCTGGTGCAGGTCACTGAGGTGGAGTGGGCCGGTCGGGTTAACAAGGCCACACCCCCACCTCCACCCCCACCTCCACCACCACCACCCACCACCACCATGGTGCACTGCACAGTCTGTGTGATGTAAGGTGACGTCTGAATTACTACACTATAATTACACTATTATTCACCATTACTTGCCCTCACTATTATGGGCGGCAATAAACATTATTTTACAACATATAAAAAAAGGGGCGTCTTTCCCAGCTGAGAAGAGAAGCCCCGCCCCCTCCTCAACAGTTACACCTGATTGGCTGGTTCAAATTTGTCCGTTTGGTCTTCAAGTAATGATTTATTTATGAATGAGTTTATTCATAATGGCCATTTTAAAGATAAATATATTTAACTAAATTATAAACAAGAATTAACTTTTATTTAATATATACTTACTTTTACCACAATAAGTTATACTAAGACAAATTTCGTATCAATAAAAATATATTATGCAAAAACTAACATCTTAAAAGAACAGAATCACATTGATATATTACTGATAAGTAATTATTATATCTTATTGTGGTATTAGTAAGTATATATTAAATGCGTCCTCCGAAAGCGTTAATTTGGTACCAGAGTTTAACAGTTAATTCTTGTATAATATTTCTGATAAACTTCCTACGTGTTCATGTTTGAAGTAATTAATGTATGTATCTAAATAATTTAGCTAAATATCTTTCTCGTCAGAAACGGTCATTATGAATAAACTCATTTATAAATACATCATTACTTGAGGACGAAATCGAACACATTTGCAACAGCCAATCAGGTGTAAGTGTTGAGGAGGGGGCGGGGCTTTAACATACAGTATATATTACCTGTTATTGTTATTATTATTGTTGTTGTTATTGTTTTTGTTTTAAGATGATCTTGGTGGCCACTAAATCATTACACTTATGTAGTAAACACTTAACATATAAGTGATGCTCACATAAACACTTAACACTTACTTATTGACGGGTTTGTGTCGTGGTCCCTGTCCACCGTGGTGAACGACCCGCCATTGTGGTAGTTCAGTCCATCACCCAGTGTACTACTGCTGTTGTACTGCTCCACAGTCAGCCGGTACCTGAGGGAGTTGTGTACAAAACTAAACTTAGTGGTGATCTATACATCACTAATAATATGGACAAAGCCAAGTTATCATGTGGTGCTCTGAGTGTCACAAGTGTTCATTTTATTAGTTTGTTTTGATCGAAATTTGACGGGATAATAATGTATGTCGTTCCTCTCTTTAGGTCAGTGTCTTTTGTGGAGTTTAGTTTAGTCTGTCATCAAATAATGAAAGAAAACTGACAATTATAAGTATTTGTTATTATAAATTGTTAGACCAAGAAAGGCAGCAATATTTAGTTTGTTTATTATGGTAAATGTTTTATTTAGTTTGTGTATAAAAATAATGTTAAGATGAGATATATAATAGGGAGGCCAACATTTACTGACTCTATTATTAACCTTTTTATTGGAACCCAAAACCTGACATAGTAAATAATGTTAAACTAATTATGTGCTTCTGACTTAAATGGTCATTAGTGAAGAGACCAAGTATGTAATATTTGTCCAAAGATATGAGGAGTTGAGTCCTCTGAGCCAGGGGAGAGAGGAGCGACCTATTTAGGCTTATGTTTGAGGTGATAAAAGGTCTAACGTAATCTGTAACGTTGACACACTAAATAATGGAATATTAAAGACTGGCTTCTTTGTCAGGGAGGCTGAGTGGAGTCTATACTGAGTCTTAATATAAGAAAGATATTATGAGGAGTAGTACAACATTTGTTTTAGTTTTTGTATTAAAGTGTAATAATGTATTACTGTGAATGTTTCTGTCATTGTTTAGTAGCGGGTTCAAGTATAAGTGTGAACCAGGAGCTGCCACGAACCTTGCAGCCCACGAGTGAAGGCAGGTTACCTCAGGTGTGTGTTTCTTTAACACCTCATTACTCTCTTAATAAACAATTATATTTGGGTCTATTTTGGGAAGTAAATGTAAGTTTAAGTCTTTGATTTAGCCTTCATAGTTACTGTAAAATACCTACTGACAACCTCATTGTTT
>NW_024753438.1:0-13535 GCF_018991925.1 Homarus americanus | reverse complement strand
CTTCATTTAATTCAGTTTTTGGAAGAAAACCGTCGACAAGACGACATCAGGAGGCGACAGGAAGACGATGAACGAAGACGTGAAGAGGATCACAGACGTCAACAAGAAAATGCCAGATTCAGTGCCATTATCGAGTTGTTGGCACCTGTTAACCTTCAAGCAGCTACTACACCTGCCTCTTCGTCCACAGGTGCACCTGCAGGGTCCTCTTCAACTTCTTTGCCCCCCCCACAGAAAGCACTCGCTCAGAGTCCACCGCCACTCCAAGCTGATGCCTCGTTCCAGATATTCCGTGAATGGCGTCGGAGGTGGGACGATTATTCGATGATGGTCGATTTATCAAGGTTGCCTAGGGAGAAACAGCTGATCCAGATGAGGATGTGTCTCACCCTAGAGACGCAACGTATCCTAGAGCACACTCTGCAAATTCCCCACGACACAGACAAGACTGTGAAGGACGTCTTGGATGCTTTACAGACGCATATCAAGGGTCTCCGCAACGAAGCTCTGCGTAGGAGAGAACTTCTCAGTTGTAAGCAGCTGGAGGGTGAGTCATTTGCCGATTTTTACGTACGACTCAGACGCATCGCTGAGGAGGTTGACGTTTGTCCTGGGAACTCGTCGACTTGTGAGGAAACAGCTGAAGATGATTATCCTCATGGGCGTGCGGGACGAAGAGCTAATTCAGAAGCTTATCTCCCTCGACACTGCCTCTTCTCTACAGGATGTTGTCACCACCTGCCGCTCTTACGAAGCCACCAGAAGTGCGACTTCTGCCATTCGTGCTCCATCTAACCAGCTGTGTGCCATCTCCGCATATAAGAAGAACAAAGGACGTGACCGGACTTCAGCTTCACATCCGACTTCAGCTTCACATCTGACTTCAGCTTCACATCCGACTTCAGCTTCACATCCGACTTCAGCTTCGCATCAATCTTCAGCATCACTTCAGACTTCGACGCCAGGTCATTCCTGCCAGTATTGTGCTCGTCGGCATGGTTCTGAATGCCCTGCCGCTGACAGCACCTGCAATAACTGTGGCCGTCGTGGTCATTGGGCTAGGACACTGAAGTGCCCTGCCAACAACGTTCAGTGGCGCTCCTGTAGCCGCATTGGACACTGACAAATGCTGTCAGTCACAGAAGAAGAATAATACTACTCGCAAGTCTCAGGCGGCGAAGAACAAGCGCTGTCGTCGCGTGGGATCCTCTTCTTCCCCTGTCAGCAAGACACCTCAGCCCATCTGTGTTCACCTGTCATACGGCGACATTACTTCCCGTATCCAGATGCTTCCTGACACAGGTGCGGACGTCACAGTCATCGGCACAAGACACCTCGACATTCTGGGGATCCCTAGGAGCAGCTTGCAACCACCGTCAACTTCTACAACGCTCACCGCAGACGGTTCTACAATGGCACCTGCTCTGGGTACATTTCAGGCTACCCTCACCCTAGGTAAGCAGTCATGTTCTGCCAGGATTCAGGTCCACAAAGGTGTTCAGATGCCACTACTGTCTTATGGCCACTGTCAAGAGTTGGCCATAATGTCTTCAGACTTCCCTAAGCCAATTCTAGAAATAAAACATGTCAACAGGTGCAAGGAGCTGCCCCTCCCACCCAATACGTCACCTTCTGCAGCCAGGGAGTTCTTCTTCCTGCAATTCAAGGACGTGCTGGTTTCCAAGGAGGACCTCAAGACGGCTCCACTCAAGCCAATGGCTGGCTCCCCCATGAGAATACACCTGAAGGATGACGCAGTACCTTTCGCCATCCACACACCGAGACAGATACCCTTCGCTTTCCAGAGCCAAGTTAAGAAGGAACTCGACTCTATGGTAGCCCAGGGGATCATTAAGCCTGCTGGTGACGACCCCTCGGATTGGTGTCACCCCATGGTAGCAGTCGCCAAGAACATTACTGGAGTTCGTATCACCGTCGACCTCACCAAGCTGAATAGCCAAGTTTCCCGCCCGACCCACCCTTCACCGACACCCTTCGCCGCTATACGCAGTGTGGACCCGAAGGCAAGGTACTTTACTACAGCAGATGCCTTATGTGGGTACTGGCAGATGGAACTTGCGGAAGAAGATCAGCACCTCACGACGTTCATCACACCGTACGGCCGATTTCAGCACTGCAGAGGACCTATGGGTTTCGCGGCTACTGGCGATGCTTTCTGCCTCCGTGGTGACATGGCCCTTCAGGGTGTGGCGAACTGTGTCAAGGTCATCGACGACGTGCTCCTATATGACGAGGATTACTCCACGCATCTTGAGCGTATTCACCAGATGCTCACCAGGTGCCGCAAGTACGGGATCACCCTCAACAAGGATAAGTTTGTGGTCGCCGCACCTAGTGTGAACTTCTGTGGGTACACCCTCTCAGGCAAGGGCATCTCGGCTGATCCTGGAAAGGTCAGCACGATCCGGGACTTCCCAACTCATGCCAACCTGACCGACCTCCGCTCGTTCATGGGCCTGGTAAACCAGTTGGCTGAGTTCACCCCCGACATCGCCGCTGCAGCACAGCCCCTACGTCCCCTGATGAGCCCCAAGAGAACATTCACCTGGACAGCTGACTATGATGAGGCATTCCGTCGCGTCAAGACAGCTCTCCTTAGCCCACCTGTTCTTGCTTCCTTCGACCCGGCCCTGCCAGTTGTCCTCCAGACTGATGCCTCTCGCCTCTACAGGATTGGATACGCTCTGCTACAGGACCACGGCAATGGACGCCTTCGTCTGGTTCAGTGTGGCTCTCGGTTTCTCACTGACGCCGAGACTCGCTACGCCACCATCGAACTGGAGCTGTTAGCCGCTGTCTGGGCCATGTCCAAATGTAGATTGTATCTGATCGGCCTACAACACTTCAACCTCATGACGGATCATCGGCCACTCATCCCGATCCTGAACCACTACTCCTTGGATGCGGTTGAGAATCCCCGCCTCCAACGCCTTAAGGAGAAGATCTCGCCCTACCTCTTCACAGCTATGTGGCGTGCGGGCAAGCTGCTCTGCATCCCTGATGCTTTGTCATGAGCCCCAGTCAGCCACCCCACACCAGAGGACGAGATCGCATGTGCTGATGCTACTGCACACCTCAGGACTGTAGTGACCGTGAACGCCGTCATCTCAGAAGAGTCTCCACCGCAGGACGCTGACAGGACTCTTCAGGAACTCCGAGCCGTGGCAAGAGCGGACCCTTCGTACATCCGTCTACTGAACTGCGTGACCTCGGGATTTCCCTCCAACCGGTACGACTTACACAGCTCTTTACTCCCATACTGGAAGATGCGGGACGACATCTATGCTGATGGCGACCTCGTCTTGTATGGAGCAAGAGTTGTGGTTCCTGCCGCCCTCCGCCGCCGCACCCTAGCCCACCTGCATGACAGCCACAGGGGTGTGGAATCTACGAAGCGCCGGGCGAGACAAGCTGTTTTTTGGCCAGGCATCGACTCCGACATCGCTAGTTCCGTTCAAGTCTGCGAGCCATGCCAGGTGCTGCAGCCTAGTCAGCAGCAGGAACCCCTCATGAACAACGACAACCCTACGAGGTCCTTTGAGTCCGTCTCTGCGGATTTCTTCGTTGTGGCGGGAAAGTCCTTTCTCGTCATCGCCGACCGGCTCTCAGGGTGGCCTGTTGTCGTTCCCTGCGGAGGCAACACTACTGCCTCTCATACAGTACGTATGTTCTGTCGCTACTTCCGGGAAGTTGGTGTCCCTCTCCGCCTGAGGACTGACGGCGGGCCCCAGTTCACCAGCAACGACTTCCGGGACTGCATGGAGCGATGGGGAGTTTATCATGTGGTGTCCTCGCCACATTATCCCCAGTCCAATGGACATGCCGAGGCTGCCGTAAAGTCCGTCAAGCATCTTATCCTCAAGACGGCACCCTCAGGCAACATTGACTGTGAGAAGTTTGACCGGGGTTTATTGGAATTGCGGAATACCCCCAACTTCACAGGTCGCTCCCCAGCACAGATGTTATACGGCCACCCACTACGGTCATGTGTCCCTGCCCATCCTGAGTCCTTCTCGAGGGAGTGGCAGGCCAAGACCGAGGACTGCGATCGTCGTGCAGCCGCCCGTGCTGACCAGGTAAAGGCACAGTACGATCAGCACGCCCGACCCCTTCCCAGGTTGAGTATCGGGCAAACAGTTCGGATTCAAGACCCGACGTCTCACCGCTGGGACAAGGTCGGGGTTGTCATGGGCTGCGGCAAGACCAGGGATTACGAGGTCCGTCTCCCTAGTGGTCGGGTATGGTGGCGGAATCGCCGCTTTCTTCGTTCAGTACCGTCCTCTAGTGGTGAACCCCTCCCCCACATCCCTGTGAACCCTTGCTTGGACGAGAAAAGTAAGTCCTCATTCAGTGACCCCCAGTTTTCCCACGTCACTCTCAAAGGCTCCTGGAAAAAGAGTCCGCTCGAGATTGCACTACGAGCGTGAGGGGGAGGGAGGTGTAGATATATGAGACGAATATGGCTGTAATATGTAACTCTGTACTATTTACCATTATTGATTCAGGTCTCTGTATTATATGTCTTATAATCATACTCCCTTTTGTCACTGAGTGTTAGTTCATGTTTTGAGCACATGCGCGCTGTACGCGCATGCGCAGATAGAGATACCCAAAGAGATTCCAAGACAGGACGCTGTTTACCCCTGTCTTAACTCCTTTTTGTGTTTGTCCCAGAAATAGAACTTACGGACTTGACATCAGTGTGTTTCCTTTACCCCTGATTGTAAGGAGCACCTGAGTCTCCCACTGTAAGAGAGAGGAATCAGGGAGTACCGAGGAAAATTAGTACAGAAACTGGGGTATTAAACTAATCTATTGTTAATACCGGCTCTATATTAACGTGATAGGGTCCACCATGTTATACTAAATACCAATAATATACCGCATTGACATAATTGAATAGGTAATGTGTATTAATTTACTATGGCACTAACACCAGGTGTGTGTGTGTATATATATATATATATATATATATATATATATATATATATATATATATATATATATATATATATATATATATGTACATATTCCGTATATAATAAAGGTTACAAATAGATTCAGGATTCTTTAACTTAACATGGTTCTAAAATTGAATACTTATTAATTTCTCTGTTGGTATTAATAGCTGGGACTATCATGACGTACAAACACTGTTAATTTATGTTGTATCCCCTTAAAAAAACAATGAGTATTAAATTCGTTCTTGGCTCGCAGTTACAATACAGTAATTACACGCTGCTTGAGTAAGGTTAAAAGAAACTCGATATAATAAGATTGGTGAATCGAAAAAGGCTGAATTTAAGGGTCTTATATATATATATATATATATATATATATATATATATATATATATATATATATATATATATATATATATATATATATATATATATATATATATATATATATATATATATATATATATATATGTAATATTCAGAAATTTCAGAGCAAGTTCAAATGCCCCGCCATGAGTGATACTGAGCGTTCAAGGTCATCTGAGGGGAGGGAGCGCTGCCTGCTCGTAGCGAGAGATTGCGGAACTAGGCCTATATGATATTAAATGTGATTTACCGAATTAATAATGATGCGATTCATGAAGTTAAGGGACTATTATTGAATTTGAAATTATTATAGATCATTTAGCAGTCTGAATAATGTTACGGGTGTCCCAAGGAGTTATTAGTTAGGCGGTAAATATATCACGTAGGACCAAGCTAACGCCTTGAGGAGACACGACGCTGGCTAGGCCCAGTCCCGGAGAGCATTCACACAGACAAGACGTTCCGCGCGTCCATCAGAAATAGTCACGTGGCCTAGTCACCTGTGCTGCACTATTGCAGTATAACAAGTAAGTCTCATTCGATCTCAGACAGGGTTAGATAGGGCAGTGATAAAGTAAACTAGAGCTAACAGTGAGTTCATTTCAGGGTTTCCGTCAGAACCCACTTGACTGGAGTTGACCGGAGTTGACTGCGAGAGATTGACTGCCGTTGATGATTGAGGGTGGCGATTGTCGCCATTGGACCGATCAGTGTAGGCCTGTCACTGTTTAGCGGGGTAGCAAAGGATCTCTTGAGTGAACGAGTGCTCCCGACAACTAAAACGACACGGGACCAGCATCAGCAGTGGGTGATCAGTTCTTACCACTCCGGTGCACAACACCACATGTCCCGAGCAGCTAGTGAAACCCTCTTGCTAACGGGAAGCTAAAGTTTCTCTCAACTGTACAAGGTCTGATTGGCTCACTCCCTTCCGCTTTATGGACGCACTGGGAGTACACTGAGGCTATCTGAGTATATTAATGGTCACACACTGAGACCGTGAGTCTAGGACTCTAGGAGATACCTAGAGGAACATTTTATCTTCCTTATCACGGGTGTAGTTAACACCATTCCTCAGACTGATATTATCTTGACGTGTGTAGTTAATATTTCTTAAATAATTTTGATAATATTGTTTTGAATGTTTGTGCCATTAAGTGGAACCAGAGTGATACTGTGATTGATTCTTTTAATGCATCTGATTGTTCTTCATAATTCTGATCTCAGGTATAACCTTGTTCCCCAGAGTAGTGGTTAAGTTAGGTTAGGAAGTGTGCATCTGTTGGGGTGCTATAATTTTGTTGAGTGCCCTTAAGGCCTATTCATTGTAGAGTATTTAATTTCTCAAATTTTATTACCATTTCCTCAGTGACTGATAATATCTTGTTGAAGACCCTTAAGGCCTATTCATTGTGGAGTATTTAATTTCTTATTTTTTAGTACCATTTCCTAAGTGACTGATATTATTTTGTGAAAGCCTTAAGGCCTGTTCATGTGGGCGAGCAACATTTCTTAATACTTCAAATTTATTGTTGCCTGTGTTTCTAATAATTTCTATGTCATGTATAACTTTTATTCCCCAGAGTAGTGTTTAAAGTTTAAGTTAAGAGGTGCGCATATTGGTGTACCATTATTTGATTGTGTTTGTAGTGTTGGAGGGAATATAAGTGTCTAAATTTTACAGTGTGTCTCATTCATCCCAGTCACAGACGCTATCCTTCCACGGGTCACGGACAGTTCATTTTGTGTAGTAGATTTAAGTGTTCTTGTGCTGGTTCGGGATTTTTCTCAAAGGGGCGCTTCCACTGCCTTTACCATCTATTAAATTTTAATAAACCCCAAGTCAAGTGAGAAATTAAAGTCCAGCAAATTCCGACCGGTTACAAATGGTAGCAGAGCGTAGTTTTTAATGTCGTGACTGATAGGACTGTGGTTGGGATAATGAACGCCATCATGTGTTGGTTAGCAATGGTAGGGATTGAACTCGCACTGATGCTCATCCTTGTGCCCGGACTGAGTTGGTTAGGCTTGACAATAGAGATGTGTATGAGGAGGAAGAGAGACGGCCGCGGGACCTTGGTGCAGCTGAGAGAGGAGTTCGGAGACCTAAAGAGGGATTATGAAGCACAGGTAAACAGGTTCAAGTGGGAGTCTCAGGCACACATTCAACGGTTCAGGGAGGAAACAAGGGGTGAATGTCAGGCACACGTCCAGCAGTCAAGGAAGTGTGAGGTCCAAGTGGGAAATATAGGGGTACGTAAGTAGTTCAGAGAGGTTGATCGAGCCCTCCAGCTGAGAGACAAGACGAAGCCGACCGATTGCAGTTTAGGGTGCATGGTAATGAGAAAAGGCAGGTTGTAGGGGGTGAGTTGGAGGAGTTGTGAGTAGGGCAGAGGGGATTGGAGAGATGGTTAGGTCAGAGATGTGCGTTGAGTAGTGGTTGCTGTCATGAGCGGGATTGAGTTGCTGTCATGAGCGGGATTGAGAGTACGGTTGTAATGTCCAGGGCCTCACTAAGATGGACTGGTACATTGTCAGAGGGTTGGTCTGCCGGCATGAGGTTCGGAGACGTGGACTGAGTATTTTTTTGACACTGGTTTCTCTTAGCTCAAGGGCCAGGCAAAAGGAGAGCATGTTTGTTTTGGACTGAGTATTGTTTTGACACTGGTTCCTCTTAGCTCAAGGGCCAGGCAAAAGGAGAGCATGTTGGAGATGGACTGAGTATTTTTTTTTGACACTGGTTCCTCTTAGCTCAAGGGCCAGGCAAAAGGAGAGCATGTTGGAGATGGACTGAGTATTTTTTTTGACACTGGTTCCTCTTAGTTCAAGGGCCAGGCAAAAGGAGAGCATGCTTGTTTTGGGCTGGTATTAATTTTGACATTGGTTCTCTAGTTAAGGGCAAGGCAAAAGGGGAGCGTGATGTTCTGGTTGGATTGAGTTGGGCTAGGAAGAAATGGAGTTGCTAGCTGCGAGTGGAATAGTACAGAGTTGAAGGTGGGTTCTAAGTTGTTCTCTCAGCACATGAGGGCAGTGCTGTCTTTTTTAGGGGGGTCGAGTGTTAGCGGGGGAGAAGAGAAGACGGGAATGCTGCATTTAGCAAAAGGGGTGAGGTGCAGTCCTTAGAACAAAATTTTAGGGGGGTCGTATGCATGTTTTCTCAGCACATGAGGACAGTGCTGTCTTTTTTTAGGGGGGTCGATTGTAATATTCAGAAATTTCAGAGTAAGTTCAAATGCCATGAGTGATACTGAGCGTTCAAGGTCATCTGAGGGGAGGGAGCGCTGCCTACTCGTAGCGAGAGATTGCGGAACTAGGCCTATATGATATTAAATGTAATTTACCGAATTAATAATGATGCGATTCATGAAGTTAAGGGACTATTATTGAATTTGAAATTATTATAGATCGTTTAGCAGTCTGAATAATGTTACGGGTGTCCCAAGGAGTTATTAGTTAGGCGGTAAATATATCACGTAGGACCAAGCTAACGCCTTGAGGAGACACGACGCTGGCTAGGCCCAGTCCCGGAGAGCATTCACACAGACAAGACGTTCCGCGCGTCCATCAGAAATAGTCACGTGGCCTAGTCACCTGTGCTGCACTATTGCAGTATAACAAGTAAGTCTCATTCGATCTCAGACAGGGTTAGATAGGGTAGTGATAAAGTAAACTAGAGCTAACAGTGAGTTCATTTCAGGGTTTCCGTCAGAACCCACTTGACTGGAGTTGACCGGAGTTGACTGCGAGAGATTGACTGCCGTTGATGATTGAGGGTGGCGATTGTCGCCATTGGACCGATCAGTGTAGGCCTGTCACTGTTTAGCGGGGTAGCAAAGGATCTCTTGAGTGAACGAGTGCTCCCGACAACTAAAACGACACGGGACCAGCATCAGCAGTGGGTGATCAGTTCTTACCACTCCGGTGCACAACCCCACATGTCCCGAGCAGCTAGTGAAACCCTCTTGCTAACGGGAAGCTAAAGTTTCTCTCAACTGTACAAGGTCTGATTGGCTCACTCCCTTCCGCTTTATGGACGCACTGGGAGTACACTGAGGCTATCTGAGTAAACTAATGGTCACACACTGAGACCGTGAGTCTAGGACTCTAGGAGATACCTAGAGGAACATTTTATCTTCATTATTACGGGTGTAGTTAACACCACTCCTCAGACTGATATTATCTTGACGTGTGTAGTTAATATTTCTTAAATAATTTTGATAATATTGTTTTGAATGTTTGTGCCATTAAGTGGAACCAGAGTGATACTGTGATTGATTCTTTTAATGCATCTGATTGTTCTTCATAATTCTGATCTCAGGTATAACCTTGTTCCCCAGAGTAGTGGTTAAGTTAGGTTAGGAAGTGTGCATCTGTTGGGGTGCTATAATTTTGTTGAGTGCCCTTAAGGCCTATTCATTGTAGAGTATTTAATTTCTCAAATTTTATTACCATTTCCTCAGTGACTGATAATATCTTGTTGAAGACCCTTAAGGCCTATTCATTGTGGAGTATTTAATTTCTTATTTTTTAGTACCATTTCCTAAGTGACTGATATTATTTTGTGAAAGCCTTAAGGCCTGTTCATGTGGGCGAGCAACATTTCTTAATACTTCAAATTTATTGTTGCCTGTGTTTCTAATAATTTCTATGTCATGTATAACTTTTATTCCCCAGAGTAGTGTTTAAAGTTTAAGTTAAGAGGTGCGCATATTGGTGTACCATTATTTGATTGTGTTTGTAGTGTTGGAGGGAATATAAGTGTCTAAATTTTACAGTGTGTCTCATTCATCCCAGTCACAGACGCTATCCTTCCACGGGTCACGGACAGTTCATTTTGTGTAGTAGATTTAAGTGTTCTTGTGCTGGTTCGGGATTTTTCTCAAAGGGGCGCTTCCACTGCCTTTACCATCTATTAAATTTTAATAAACCCCAAGTCAAGTGAGAAATTAAAGTCCAGCAAATTCCGACCGGTTACACATATATATATATATATATATATATATATATATATATATATATATATATATATATATATATATATATATATATATATATATATATATATATATATATATATATATATAACATATTAGTGCTGTAAGGGTGATCGTGTTAACCTATGTTCTATTTTATGATGTACAGTTGTGGACAAAATTCTCCAAACAGTTGGTAATATCTGCTTTTCATTACATTGTATCTCGGAACTACAGATTGAAAATAACACTCCTTAATATAGAGACAAATTCGAGAAAATACGTCAAATTTCCATTCTCCATCACCTAATGATCTTCAAGTACTCACACATTAGATACTGTCACGTGTCCGGGGATTTATGTCGGCAACTGTACATTCGAATTTGTGTGTTGATATATGGGAATGTTTTAAAGTAATTGAATTTATTTGTGTTTACTGCCGTCTGGAGAGAGAACAATAGGAGTGATTTTTTTAGGTCCGTAGTAGACTGTTCGACTATACTGTATGTTTGTGTGTGTCTGTTGGTTTATTAGTCCGTCCTCCAGTCTGTTGGTTTATTAGTCCGTCCGTGGGTCTGTTGGTTGATCAGTCCGTTCCTGTCTATATTAGTTTATCAGTCTGTCCGTGTATCTGTCTGTGTTTCCTATCAGATCGTCTGTTCGTCTGTCGATGTATCAGTCCGTCCGTTTGTCTCTCCGTGTATTAGTCCGTCCGTGTGTCTGTCCGTGTATCAATCCGTCCATAGTATGCTGTCAAATCGAGGACTCAAACAGTCGTAATTTTCTAACTGTGATCTGTGTAGGTGAATGTGTGTCTCAACAAAACCACTGAAGAAGTGGATAATGAGGCTATTCCGTCGGTTCTTCTTTGGAACTGGTGTGGCCCGACGGGGAGATTAGCGGTCTCCTCCTCCGCTATTTCTTGTTCCTCCTTCCTTGCTCTTTATGTTGTTGTTGTTGCTGTCGTTGTTGTTGTTCTCCTTAAATCTTTTTCTTTCTTTTGTATTTCTTTCTTTCTTTCTTTAAAATTGTGCACACTCAATTTTTCCCCAGTAAAAACCACTGCACTGCACTTTTGCGGAAGGCTTATGACAGGAACATAAGAGTTGAATTAAAACTTGAGTTTTCCAACAAAAATAACTTTAATCACCTTTGGAAGGAAATTGAACATATCGCTTAAAATGTTCCCACCGGACAATATGCTCCCTACCAGCCAATTTTCCCGAGGCACGGTAAATGTGGCCTCCAAACACGGTGCGCACGCAATTTACTGAATTATGTTGAGTTTCTAATATATTAGCTAGATAATAACTTAATTACTTTTATTACTTATTTATTTATTTATTTACGGGCATATTTATGTACGAATACACTTACTGTATTTACTTATACTGCTTGCTACTTACGCACTCACATAAGTACAACTCTACGAGATAATTAGAATCAGTGATACAAGATTTTTTTTTAGGTAGCACTTAACATGTAGTTTATGTGTACATTATAAGTTCAATAATGGTGTGTTAAGAAAGTGCTTCCTCACCATCAGATGCGGTGGATGTCGCGGAGAAAATATTGCATTGGGAAAATAAATTGCAGTTTGTCACAGCATCTCACCTGCTCTTGTAAACTTATTAAGAGTAACGTTGAAATGTACAAGTAACAATTAATTCCCTATAAATACTATTTTTTCCTTCAGCTAATAGTGATATTTTTTGTGTTTTGCAGGTACGGTGTTTGGCCAGAGACAGCAACAGGTAATGGTTGTAAATTAAGGGTTATGTGTCTTCGCCTGGGGTAGTGGAGGATGTACCAGGGTGCGGGTTGTAAGAACCAAGGGCCTGCCTAGCCAGGTGGTCGCCAGGAGAGGGTGTTCATAGGTCATGGTGCAGGGTTGATAAAGAGTCCCGGGAACCACATACGTGGTTATATTCCAGGCAGTTGTTGTGTGTGACAACTACAGTATGTGTCTCTGCCATCAGTAATTCCCTTATGTTTGAAACAACTTTGTATTTTTTCGATAGAAAATGAAGTCGTAAACAGTGATAGGATAAAGAGAGGATGATACGTAAAACTAACTATGACCGTCTTGTAGAATATAGAAACAGCGGGAAGTTCGGTTGTGTAGAGTTAAATAAAAAAAAAAAATTTCATTTGTTGTATACAAGACAGTTAGGCTTACCGAGACTATAAATTGCATAAAATTCCATTTCCCTGGCAAAGAAAATTATCTTCCTCGTGGGGTTTACGCAAGAGATAAAGGAGAAAAAATAAGCCAACTGTCAGTTTGTTTATCATTCACTAAGTCATGTTGAATAAATACTTTACATTAATCATAGATACAAATGTAACTTATATGAAGTTATCATGGAAAAATAATAATTTTCTTAGATTAATATAACTCGCACAATAAGAACCCGTCCATCTACCCCCCCCCCCCAGCCACAACTGGTGACCCAAGACGACATAGAAGTCACAATTCCTCTACATCAGGAGGGAAAAATATTGCTTATTGGCCTCGTCTGAGAGCCCCAGATCAGGCAGCTTTGTGCCAGAGATGGAGACCATAGTTCAGTTCGTTCTCGTGGCGTCGCGTTCACAACTCTGACACACGAACGTGCAGAGGAACATATGACCAGACAGAGCAACAGATGGACTCATTGAGGGGTGCATGGACGGGCAGACATACAGAGGATTGGAGTGATGGACATACACAGGGAGGAACAAGATGAACGTACAGACAGATGGACACACAACACTCCTAGGACCCTTCAGCTAAGCGGTGGCCGGGAGACAATAAACATGTAAACAACAGTACATATCGCCTTCATAGCTCAACAGTCAGATGCTGGACCCCTAAAAACCTCCCTTCCGTAAGAGTAGTTTTAGTTTTATTACATCTCGTAGAGTTCTCTGTGTATCTGTTAAACGACTGAGAAATCTGGATTGTAGGATGGGGCCGGGGGAGGAGGGGTGGAGGGACCGGGTAGGAGGGCCAGGGGGAGGAGCCGCGGAGGAGGGGTTACTGCCAGTCCCCAGTGTAAGGGCAACGAGAAAACTTTTATTGTGAGGCGGAACTTGTTACTGCGTCCGGGATCCTACATGATGAGTGTACTGGGTTTTGGAAATGATGTCTTTGGGAGGTTATAGAAGGAGAGAGAGAGTATATCACACACACACACAAACACACACACACAACACACACACACACACACAC
>NW_024753437.1:0-32632 GCF_018991925.1 Homarus americanus | reverse complement strand
GATTTAATACCATACTACAGAGAACACACCGAGATAGAGCAAGTAAAAAGTCAATGGGGGATCGATTTAATAACGTACAGAACTTGCTTACCCGAATGGGAGACGTCAAAGTCAATCGGTCGGTTGAAACATACTATACAAATGATCCGAGTCTGCACACACGGTGGGGAGACGGTCATGAAAAACCGCCGCCCTTGTACGCTGGATGGCACTATTTCACCATAGTAAAATTTTACGGGCTTTCGATCTACATTATACAACATACAAGAAGTTTACCGAATGGGGAGACCGTGAGTCAATAGGCGGTGCGATTTATGTATACTACAGAAGAACTTGCACCCGAATAGAGACCGTCCAAGTCAATAAGGGGTCGATTTAATAGCATACTACAGAGAACTTGCACCGAATGGGGAGACCGTCAAGTCAATCGAGAGAATCGATTTAGAGCGTACTATACAAAATGATCCGAAATCTGCACACACGAGTAGAGAGGCGGTCATGAAAAACCGCCGCCCTTATGCGGCTGGATGGCACTATTTCACTATAGTAAGGGGTAAGAGGCACCTCGATCACATTATACAACATACCAGTTCCACACCCGAATGAGCCGTCAGAGTCAATCGGGGGTCGATTTAACGCACCTACAGAGAACTTGCACGAATGAGGAGACCGTCAAAGTCAATAAAGAGGTCGATTTAATAACATACAACAGGGAGACACCTACGAATGGGGAGACCGTCAAAGTCAATCGGGGGTCAGTTTGATAGCATGCTACCAGTGAACTTACACCGAATGGGGAGACGTCAAAAGTCAATCGAAGTGCGATTTAATAACTCTTCTGAAGAACTTGCCCACACCCGAATGGGAGACCCGTCAAAATCAATGAGGGGTCGATTTAAGAGTATACTATACAAAATGACGTCAAAATCTGCAGCCTTTTACCCGAGTGGAACGGTCATAAAAAATCGCACTTACCCGTTATGCGATGGATAGCACTATTTTACTATAGTAAGGGTAGGGGAGCCTCGATCACGTTATACAACATACCAGAGAAGTTCCACACCCGAATAGAGGAGACCGTCGAAGAAGAGTCAATGAGTCAATTAATATCACACTATACAAAATGATCCGAGAATCTACACTCACCGAGTGGAGACTGTATCATGAAAGCGTCGCCCATATGCGGCTGGATGGCACTATTTCACTATAGTAAGGGGTAGAGACACGTCGATCACATTATACAACATACTAGAAGTTCACACCGAATGGGGAACCGTCAGAGTCAATGGGGGGTCGATTTAATAGCATAATACAGAGAACTTGCTTACCCACCGAATGGGAGACCGTCCAAGAATCAATCAGGGGTCGATTTAAAGCATACTATGAGGCACACACCGAATGAGGAGACTGTCAAAGATCAATCGAAATTAGATTTAATAACATACAACGAAGAACTTGCACACCGAATGGAAGCCGTCAAAAAAGTCAATCGGGGGTCGATTTAATATATACTGAAGAACTTGCCCACCCAGATAGGAGACGTCAAGAATCAATCAGGGTCGATTTAGAGCATACTATACAAAATGATCGAAATCTGCACACACCCGAGTAGGAGGCGGTCATGCACCACCCTTTACGCTGGATATACTATTTCACTATAATAATGGGGTAGAGCACTTCGGTCATAATGTAACATGCAAAAGTTCCACACCGCATGGAACCGTCCAAAGTCAATAAAGTGGGTTAATAGCATACTATACAAAATGATCCGAGAATCTGCACACCCGAGTAGGAGGCGGTCATGAAACCGCCACCCTTGTTAGCTGGATGGCACTATTTCACTATAGTAAGGGTTAGAGGCACCTCGGTCATATTATACAACATACCAGAAGTTCACACCGCCCAGGAGACCCTCAAAAGTCAATGGGAATTGATTACATTAGCATACTACAGAGAAGTTGCACACCGAGATAGGAGACAAATCCAAAAAATCAATCGGGGTCGATTTAATAGCATACTATACAAAAATAGCCGAATCTACACACACAGTGAGGAGACAGTCATGAAACGTCGCACTTATGCGCTGGATAGCACTGTTCACTATATAATGTAAGGCAGGGTAGTGCCTCGAACAATTTAGCACAACATACCAGAGAAGGTTCCACCCGAATTGAGACGTCAAAAGTCAATGAGAAATTGATTTGATAGCATACTATAGAACTTGCCCACAGACTTTAAGAATCAATAAAATTGGGTTAAGCATACTATAGAGAACTTGCCCACCCGAATGGGACACCGTCAAAGTCAATCGGGGGTCGATTTAAAAGCATACTACAGAGATCTTGCACACCCGAATGGGAGACTGTCAAAGTCAATCGGGGGTCGATTTAATAGCATACAACAGAGAACTTGCACACCCGAATGGGAGACCGTCAAAGTCAATCGGGGGTCGATTTGATAGCATACTACAGAGAACTTGCACACTCGAATGGGAGACCTTCAAAGTCAATCGGGGGTCGATTTAATAGCATACTACAGAGAACTTGCCCACCCGAATGGGAGACCGTGAAAGTCAATCGAGGGTCAATTTAATATCATACTATACAAAATGATCCTAGAATCTGCACACACCGAGTGGGAGACGGTCATGAAAAACCGCCGCCCTTTTACGCTGGATGGCACTATTTCACTATAGTAAGGGGTAGAGGCACTTCGGTCATATTATACAACATGCCAAAGAAGTTCCACACCCGCATGGGAGACCGTCAAAGTCAATCGGGGGTCGATTTAATAGCATACTATACAAAATGATCCGAGAATCTGCACACACCGAGTAGGAGACGGTCATGAAAGCGTCCGCCCTTGTACGCTGGATGGCACTATTTCACTATAGTAAGGGGTAGAGGCACCTCGGTCATATTATACAACATACCAGAGAAGTTCCACACCCGCATGGGAGACCGTCAAAGTCAATCGGGGGTCGATTTGATAGCATACTACAGAGAACTTGCACACCCGAATGGGAGACCTTCAAAGTCAATCGGGGGTCGATTTAATAGCATACTACAGAGAACTTGCCCACCCGAATGGGAGACCGTCAAAGTCAATCGAGGGTCGATTTAAGAGCATACTATGCAAAATGATCCGAGAATCTGCAGCACACCGAGTGGGAGACGGTCATGAAAAATCGCCGCCGTTGTACGATGGATGGCACTATTTTCCTATAGTAAGGGGTAGGGGCACCTCGATCACATTATACAACATACCAGAGAAGTTCCACACCCGAATGGGAGACCGTCAGAGTCAATCGAGGGTCAATTTAATATCATACTATACAAAATGATCCGAGAATCTACACTCACCGAGTGGGAGACTGTCATGAAAGCGTCCGCCCTTGTACGCTGGATGGCACTATTTCACTATAGTAAAGGGTAGGGGCACCTCGATCACATTATACAACATACCAGAGAAGTTCCACACCCGAATGGGAGACCGTCAGAGTCAATCGGGGGTCGATTTAATAGCATACTACAGAGAACTTGCACACCCGAATGGGAGACCATCAAAGTCAACCGGGGGTCGATTTGATAGCATACTACAGAGAACTTGCACACCCGAATAGGAGACCGTCAAAGTCAATCGGGGGTCGATTTAATAGCATACAACAGAGAACTTTTTGATGGGGAGACCGTCAAATCAATGAGTGGGTTGATAACATACTACAGAAAGAGCTTTTTGAATGGGAGACCGTCAAAAAGTCAATGGTCGATTTAATAACATACAACAGAGAACTTTTTACCGCAGATAGAACCGTCCAAAAGTGTCGGGGTCGGTTTCATAGCATGCTTCAGTGAACTTGCACACCCGAATGGGAGACCGTCAAAGTCAATCGGGGGTCGATTTAATAGCATACTACAGAGAACTTGCCCACCCGAATGGGAGACCGTCAAAGTCAATCGAGGGTCGATTTTAGAGCATACTATACAAAATGATCCAAGAATCTGCACACACCGAGTGGGAGACGGTCATGAAAAATCGCCGCCGTTGTACGATGGATGGCAAAATTTTACTATAGTAAGGGGTAGGGGCACCTCGATCACATTATACAACATACCAGAGAAGTTCCACACCCGAATGGGAGACCGTCAGAGTCAATCGAGGGTCAATTTAATATCATACAATACAAAATGATCCGAGAATCTACACTCACCGAGTGGGAGACTGTCATGAAAGCGTCCGCCCTTGTACGCTGGATGGCACTATTTCACTATAGTAAGGGGTAGGGGCACCTCGATCACATTATACAACATACTAGAGAAGTTTCACACCCGAATGGGAGACCGTCAGAGTCAATCGGGGGTCGATTTAATAGCATAATACAGAGAACTTGCCCACCCGAATGGGAGACCGTCAAAGTCAATCGGGGGTCGATTTAAAAGCATACTACAGAGAACTTGCACACCCGAATGGGAGACTGTCAAAGTCAATCGGGGGTCGATTTAATAGCATACAACAGAGGACTTGCACACCCGAATGGGAGACCGTCAAAGTCAATCGGGGGTCGATTTAATAGCATACAACAGAGAACTTGCACACCCGAATGGGAGACCGTCAAAGTCAATCGGGGGTCGATTTGATAGCATACTACAGAGAACTTGCACACTCGAATGGGAGACCTTTAAAGTCAATCGGGGGTCGATTTAATAGCATACTACAGAGAACTTGCCCACCCGAATGGGAGACCGTGAAAGTCAATCGAGGGTCGATTTAAGAGCATACTATACAAAATGATCCGAGAATCTGCACACACCGAGTGGGAGACGGTCATGAAAAACCGCCGCCCTTTTACGCTGGATGGCACTATTTCACTATAGTAAGGGGTAGAGGCACTTCGGTCATATTATACAACATGCCAAAGAAGTTCCACACCCGCATGGGAGACCGTCAAAGTCAATCGGGGGTCGATTTAATAGCATACTATACAAAATGATCCGAGAATCTGCACACACCGAGTAGGAGACGGTCATGAAAGCGTCCGCCCTTGTACGCTGGATGGCACTATTTCACTATAGTAAGGGGTAGAGGCACCTCGGTCATATTATACAACATACCAGAGAAGTTCCACACCCGCATGGGAGACCGTCAAAGTCAATCGGGGGTCGATTTGATAGCATACTACAGAGAACTTGCACACCCGAATGGGAGACCTTCAAAGTCAATCGGGGGTCGATTTAATAGCATACTACAGAGAACTTGCCCACCCGAATGGGAGACCGTCAAAGTCAATCGAGGGTCGATTTAAGAGCATACTATGCAAAATGATCCGAGAATCTGCAGCACACCGAGTGGGAGACGGTCATGAAAAATCGCCGCCGTTGTACGATGGATGGCACTATTTTACTATAGTAAGGGGTAGGGGCACCTCGATCACATTATACAACATACCAGAGAAGTTCCACACCCGAATGGGAGACCGTCAGAGTCAATCGAGGGTCAATTTAATATCACACTATACAAAATGATCCGAGAATCTACACTCACCGAGTGGGAGACTGTCATGAAAGCGTCCGCCCTTGTACGCTGGATGGCACTATTTCACTATAGTAAGGGGTAGGGGCACCTCGATCACATTATACAACATACCAGAGAAGTTCCACACCCGAATGGGAGACCGTCAGAGTCAATCGGGTGTCGATTTAATAGCATACTACAGAGAACTTGCACACCCGAATGGGAGACCATCAAAGTCAACCGGGGGTCGATTTGATAGCATACTACAGAGAACTTGCACACCCGAATGGGAGACCGTCAAAGTCAATCGGGGGTCGATTTAATAGCATACAACAGAGAACTTGCACACCCGAATGGGAGACCGTCAAATCAATCGGGGGTCGATTTGATAGCATACTACAGAAGACACCAGTAGGAGAACCGTCAAGTCAATGATTAGGTTAAACTAACACAACAGAGAACACACCACGAATGAGACCGTCCAAATCAATCGAGGTCGGTTTTGTAACGTAAACTGATGAACTTGCACCGAATGGAAGACAGTAAAAATCAATGGGGGTCGATTTAATAGCATACTACAAGAACACTTACCGGAATGGGAGACCGTCAAAAAGTCAATCGGTCGATTTTAGAACATACTATACAAAATGATCAGAATCTGCACACACCGAGTGGGAGACGGTCATGAAAAAATCGCCGCCGTTATGCGATGGTGGCAAAATTGTACTATAGTAAGTGGGGCACCTCGATCACATTATACAACATGCAAGAAGTTTCCACACCCGAATGGGGAGACCGTCCAGAGTCAATCGAGGTCAATTTAATATCATACTATACAAATCCGAGTCCTCTGAGTGGGGACTGTCATGAAAGCGTCCGCCCTTATCGCTGGATGGCATATTTCACTATATAAGTAGGTAAGGGCACCACCGATCATTATACAACATACCGGCGTTCCACTGCCCGAATGGAGACCGTCCGGAGTCAATCAGGGTCGGTTAATACTTATAATACAGAAACTTGCCCACCGAATGGGGAGACCCGTCAAAAAAGTCAATGGGGTCGGTTAAAAGCTTACTACAGAACACACACACCGAATGGGAGACTGTCAAAGTCAATAAAGTCGATTTAATAACATACAACAGAGAACACAAATGAGGAAGACCCGTCAAAGTCAATGGGGGTCGATTTAATAGCATACAACAGAGAATGGGGAGGCCGTCAAAGTCAATCGGGGTCGATTTAATAGCATACTAGAGAACTTGCACCGAATGGGAGACCGTCAAAGTCAATGGGGGTCGATTTAATAGCATACTACAGAGAACTTGCCACATGGGAGACCGTCAAAGTCAATGAGTCGATTTAGCGTACTATACAAAATGATCGAGAATCTGCACACACCGAGTGGGGAAGCGGTCATGGCTTCACTTACCCTTGTACGCTGGATGGCACTATTCACTATAGTAAGGTACAGAGGCACCTGGTCATATTATACAACATATGCCAGAAGTTCCACCCGCATGGGACACCGTCAAAATCAATCGGGGTCGATTTAATAGCATACTCTACAAAATGATCCGAGTCTGCACACACCGAGTGGGAAGCGGTCATGAAAGCTCCGCCCGTTGTCATGGCTAAGGCATTATCTCACTATAGTAAGGGTGAGGCACCTCGGTCATATTATACAACATACCAGAAAGCTCCACACCCTCATGGGAGACCGTCAAAATCAATCGGGAGTTCGATTTAACTACAGAAGAACTTACACCGAATGGGAAGACCGTCAAAAGTCAATGGGGGTCGATTTAATAGCATACTACAGAGAACTTGCACACCCGAATGGGGAGACCGTCAAAAGTCAAGCGAGGGGTCGATTTAAAGGCACTATTACAAAATGATCCGAGAATCTGCACCACGAGTGGGAGACGGTCATGGAAAACCACCGCCCTTGTGGCTGGATGGCACTATTCGCTATAGTAAGGGGTAGAGGCAACTCGGTCATATTATACAACATACCAGAGGTTCCACGCATGGGGAGACCGTCAGAGTCAATCGGGGTGTTTAATAGCGTACAAAATGATCCGAAATCTGCACACACCGAGTGGGAGCGGTCATAAGCGTCCGCCCTTATGCGCTGGATGGCACTATTTCACTATAGTAGAGTATGAGGCACCTCGGTGTATTATACAACATACAGAAGTTCCACACCGCATGGGAGACCGTCAAAAAGTCAATAGAGGTCGATTTGATAGCATCTACAGAAAACTCACACCTGAATGGGGAGACCGTAAAAGTCAATCGGGGTCGATTTAATAACATACTACAGAGAACTTGCCCACCCGAATGGGAGCCGTCAAAGTCAATCGAGGGTAGATTTAAGAGCATACTATACAAAATGATCCGAAATCTGCACACACCGAGGTGGAAGACGGTCATGACTCACCGCCCTTATGCGGCTGGATGGCACTATTTCACTATAGTAAGAGATGCGGCACCTCTATCACATTATACAACATACAAGAGAAGTTCCACACCCGAATGGGAGACCGTCAGAGTCAATAGGCGGTCGATTTAATAACTACAGAGAACTTGCACACCCGAATGGGAGACCGTCAAGAATCAATCGGGTCGATTTAATAGCATACTACAGAGAACGCACACCGAATGGAACCGTCAAGTCAATCGGGGGTCGATTTAGAACATACTAAAATGATCCGAGAATCTGCACACACCGAGTGGGAGGCCGGTCATGAAAAACCGCCGCCCTTACGCTGGATGGCACTATTTCACTATAGTAAGGGGTAGGGGCACCTCGATCACATTATACAACATAAGAGAAGTTCACACCCGAATAGGAGACCGTCAGAGTCAATCGGGGGTTCGATTTAATAGCATACTACAGAGAACTTGCACAGGATAGGAGACCGTCAAGTCAATCGGGGGTCGATTTAATAGCATGCAACAGAGAACTTGCACACCGAATGGAGACCGTCAAAGTCAATGGGGTCGGTTTGATAGCATACTACAGAAGAACTTGCACACCCGAATGGGAAGACGTCAAAGTCAATCGGGTCGATTTGATAGCATGCTACAGAGAACTTGCACACCGAAGGGAGACCGTCAAAAGTCAATCGGGGTCGATTTAATAGCATACTACAGAACTTGCACCGAATGGGAGACCGTCAAAAGTCAATCGGGGTCGATTTAAGACCATACAATACAAAATGATCCAGAATCTGCACACACCGAGTGGGAGACGGTCATGAAAAACCGCCGCCCTATGCGGCTGAATGGCAATATTTCACTATAGTTAGGGGTAGGGGCACCTCGATCACATATACAACATACCAGAGAAGTTCCACACCGAATGGGAGACCGTCAGAGTCAATCGGGGTTGGGTTAATAGCAACAGAGAACTTGCACACCGAATGGGAGACCGTCAAAGTCAATCGGGGTCGATTTAAGAGGCATACTAAAATGATCCGAGAATCTGCACACACCGAGTGGGAGACGGTCATGAAAAACCGCCGCCCTGTAACCTGGATGGCACTATTTCACTATAGTAAGGGTAGGGGTACCTCGATCAAATTATACAACATACCAGAGAAGTTCCACACCCGAATGGGAGACCGTCAGAGAGTCAATCGGGGTCGATTTAATAGCATACTAAAGAACTTGCACACCGAATGGGGAGACCGTCAAAGTCAATCGGGGGTCGATTTAATAGCATACTACGAAGAACACCGAATGGAGTCCGTCAAAAGTCAATCGAGGTCGATTTAATAGCATACAACAGAGAACTTGCACACACGAATGGGAACCGTCAAAGTCAATGGTGTCGATTTGATAGCATACTGAAGAACTTGCACACCGAATGGGAGTCCGTCAAAGTCAATCAGGAGTCGATTTAATAGCATACAACAGAGAACTTCACGAATGGGAGACCGTCAAAGTCAATGGATGTCGATTTGATAGCATACTACAGAGAACTTGCACACCGAATGGGGAGACCGTCAAAGTCAATCGGGTCGATTTAATAACATACTACAGAGAACTTGCCCACCGAATGGGAGACCGTCAAAAGTCAATGGTCGATTTAAGAGCATACTATACAAAATGATCCGAGAATCTGCACACGAGTGGGGGAGGCGGTCATGAAAAACCGCCGCCCTTGTACGCTGGATGGCACTATTTCACTATAGTAAGGGTAGTGGCACCTCGGTCATATTATACAACATACCAGAGAAGTTCCACACCCGAATGGGAGACCGTCAAAGTCAATCGGGGTCGATTTAACATACTACGAAGCTTGAATGAGACCGTCAAAGTCAACGGGGGTCGATTTGATAGCATACTACAGAGAACTTGCAGATAGGAGACCGTCAAAGTCAATCGGGTCGATTTAATAGCATACAACAGAGAACTTGCACACCTGAATGGGAGACCGTCAAATCAATGGGGTCGATTTGATAGCATACTACAGAACTTGCGAATGGGGAGACCGTCAAGTCAATGGGGAGATTGTTATAGCATACAACAAGAACTTGCACACAGATAGGGAGACCGTCAAAGTAAATCGGGGGTCGATTTGATAGCATACTACAGAGAACTTGCACACCCGAATGGGAGACCTTCAAAGTCAATCGAGGGTCGATTTAATAGCATACTACAGAGAACTTGCCCACCCGAATGGGAGACCGTCAAAGTCAATCGAGGGTCGATTTAAGAGCATACTATATAAAATGATCCGAGAATCTGCACACACCGAGTGGGAGACGGTCGTGAAAAATCGCCGCCCTTGTACGCTGGATGGCACTATTTCACTATAGTAAGGGGTAGAGGCACCTCGGTCATATTATACAACATACCAGAGAAGTTCCACACCCGCAGGGGAGACCGTCGTAAGAGCCACCAAAGCTCACTTGCTATATACTGCCAGAGAACTTGCACCCGAATGGGAGACCGGCAAAGTCAATCGGGGGACGATTTAATAGCATACTACAGAGAACTTGCACACCCGAATGGGAGACCGTCAAAGTCAATCGGGGGTGGATTTAATAGCATACTACAGAGAACTTGCACACCCGAATGGCAGACCGTCAAAGTCAATCGGGAGTCGATTTGATAGCATGCTACAGAGAACTTGCACACCCGAATGGGAGACCGTCAAAGTCAATCGGGGGTGGATTTAATAGCATACTACAGAGAACTTGCACACCCGAATGGGAGACCGTCAAAGTCAATCGGGGGTCGATTTAAGACCATACTATACAAAATGATCCGAGAATCTGCACACACCGAGTGGGGAACAGTCATGAAAACCGCACGCCCTTATTAAGCTGAATGGCACTATTTCACTATAGTAAGGGGTAGGGGCACCTCGATCACATTATACAACATACCAGAGAAGTTCCACACCCGAATGGGAGACCGTCAGAGTCAATCGGGGGTCGATTTAATAGCATACAACAGAGAACTTGCACACCCGAATGGGAGACCGTCAAAGTCAATCGGGGGTCGATTTAAGAGCGTACTATACAAAATGATCCGAGAATCTGCACACACCGAGTGGGAGACGGTCATGAAAAACCGCCGCCCTTGTACGCTGGATGGCACTATTTCACTATAGTAAGGGGTAGGGGCACCTCGATCAAATTATACAACATACCAGAGAAGTTCCACACCCGAATGGGAGACCGTCAGAGTCAATCGGGGGTCGATTTAATAGCATACTACAGAGAACTTGCACACCCGAATGGGAGACCGTCAAAGTCAACCGGGGGTCGATTTGATAGCATACTACAGAGAACTTGCACACCCGAATGGGAGACCGTCAAAGTCAATCGGGGGTCGATTTAATAGCATACAACAGAGAACTTGCACACCCGAATGGGAGACCGTCAAATCAATCGGGGGTCGATTTGATAGCATACTACAGAGAACTTGCACACCCGAATGGGAGTCTGTCAAAGACAATCGGGGGTCGATTTAATAGCATACAACAGAGAACTTGCACACACGAATGGGAGACCGTCAAAGTCAATCGGGGGTCGATTTGATAGCATACTACAGAGAACTTGCGCACCCGAATGGGAGACCGTCAAAGTCAATCGGAGGTCGATATAATAGCATACTACAGAGAACTTGCCCACCCGAATGGGAGACCGTCAAAGTCAATCGAGGGTCGATTTAAGAGCATACTACAGAACTTGCCCACCCGAATGGAACCGTCAAGTCAATGGGTCGATTTAGAGCATACTATACAAAATGTCCGAGAATCTGCACACGAGTGGGAGGCGGTCATGAAAACCGCACGCCCTTATCGCTGGATGGCACTATTCACTATAGTAAGGGTAGTAGCACCTCGGTCATATTATACAACATACCAGAGAAGTTCCACACCCGAATGGGAGACCGTCAAGAGTCAATCGAGGTCGATTTAATAGCATACTACAGAAGGAACTTGCACACGAATGGGGAGACCGTCAAAAGTCAACGGGGGTCGATTTGATAGCATACTACAGAGAACTTGCACCCAGATAGGAGACCGTCAAAGTCAATCGGGGGTCGATTTAATAGCATTCAACAGAGACTTGCACCCGGGCGGGGAGACCGTCAAATCAATCGGGGGTCGATTTGATAGCATACTACAGAGAACTTGGAATGGGAGACCGTCAAAAGTCAATCGGGGATCGATTTAATAGCATACAACGAAGAGCTTGCACACACCGAATGGGAGACCGTCAAAAGTCAATCGGGGGTCGGTTTGATAGCATGCTACAGTGAACTTGCACACCCGAATGGGAGACCGTCAAAGTCAATCGGGGGTCGATTTAATAACATACTACAGAAGAACTTGCCCCGAATGGAAGACGTCAAAAGTCAATCGAGGTCGATTTTAGAGCATACTATACAAAATGATCGAGAATCTGCACACACCGAGTGGGAGACGGTCATGAAAACGTCGCCTTGTATGCGCTGGATGGCACTATTTCACTATAGTAGGGAGGGGTGGTGCCTCGATCACATTATACAACATACAGAGAAGTTCCACCCGATGGGAGACCGTCAAAGTCAATGAGGTCGATTTATAGCATACTACAGAGAGCACCACCGAATGGGAGACGTCAAAGTCGAATGGGTGTTTAAAAGCATACTACGAAACTTGCTGAATGGAGCGTCAAAGTCAATGGGGGTCGATTTAATAGCATACAACAGAGAACTTGCACCCGAATGGGAGACCGTCAAAAAGTCAATGGGGATCGATTTAATAGCATACTACAGAACTTGCACCGAATGGGAGACCGTCAAAAGTCAATCGGTCGATTTGATAACATACTACAGAACTTGCACACCGAATGGGGAGACCGTAAAGTCAATGGGGTCGATTTAAGAGCATACTATACAAAATGATCCGAGAATCTGCACACACCAGTGGGAAGCGTGAAAAACGGCGCCCTTATGCGGCTGGATGGCACTATTTCACTACTGTGTGGTGGGCACCGATCATATTATACAACATACCAGAGAAGTTCCACGCGGGGAACCGTCAGAGTCAATGGGTCGATTTAATATACTACAGAGAACTTGCACACCCGAATGGGAGACCGTCAAAAGTCAATCGGGGTCGATTTAATAGCATACAGAGAACTTGCACAGAATGGAGACCGTCAAAGTCAATGGGGTCGATTTATATACAAAATGATCGAGAATCTGCACACACAGTGGGAGACGGTCATGAAAACGTCCGCCCTTATGCGCTGGATGGCACTATTTCACTATAGTAAGGGGTAGAGCACCTCGTCATATTATACAACATACCAGAAGTTCCACACCGAATGGGAACCGTCAAAATCAATGGGGGTCGATTTAATAGCATACTACAGAACTTGCACACCGAATGGGGAGACCGTCAAAATCAATCGGGGTGAGACGGTCATGGCGTCCGCCCTTATACGCTGGATGGCACTATCTCACTATAGTAAGGGGTAGAGAGCACCTGGAATCATATTATACAGCATAAAATACACCGCATGGGAGACCGTCCAAAGAATCAATCGAGAATTAGATTTGATAGCATACTACAGAGAACTTGCTGCCGAATGGGGAATAGTAAAAGAATAAATGGGAAATTAGGTTAATAACACATACTACAAACTTGCACACACCGGATGAGGAGACCGTCCAAAAAAGTCAAACGGGGAATTGATTTAGGCGTGCTGTAAAATGATCCGAAATCTGCACACACCGAGTGAGAACGGTCATGGAAAACCGCCGCCCTTGTACGCTGGATGGCGCTATTTCGCTATAGTAAGGGGTAAGAAACCTTCGGTCATATTATACAACATACCAGAAGTTCCACACCGCATGAGGGAGCCGTCAGAAGAGTCAATCAGGGAATTGATTTAATAGCATACTAACAAAATAGTCAAAATCTGCACACCGGAGTGAGAGCGGTCATAGAAAGCGTCCGCCCTTGTATCAGCTGGATGGCACTATTTCACTATAGTAGGGGTCGAGGTACCTCGGTCATATTATACAACTTGCCAGAGAAGTTCCACACCATAGAGAGTACCGTCAAAAGTCAATGAAATTGATTTGATGTATACTAGAAACTTGCACCGAATGGGAGACCGTCCAAGAATCAATCGAGTGCGATTTAATAACATACTACGAAGACTTGCCTTGCCGAGATAGAGACAGAGTCAAGTCAATGGGAATTGGTTAAGAGCATACTATACAAAATGATCTAGAATCTGCACACACCGAGTGGGAGGCGGTCATAAGCTCGCCATATGCTTATGCGCTGGATGGCACTATTTCACTTTATAGTAGAGTACAGGCACCTCGATCACATTATACAACATACAAGAAGTTCCACACCCCGAATGGGAGACCCCGTCGATCAATGAGCAGTCGATTTAATAGCATACTACAGAGAACTTGCACACCCGAATGGGGACAAGTCAAAAAGTCAATAAAGTGGAATTTAAGAAGCGTGCTATACAAAATGATCCGAGAATCTGCACGAGTGGGAGGCGGTCATGAAAAACCATAGCAATAAACTGGATGGCACTATTTTCACTATAGTAAGGGGGTAGGGGCACCTCGATCATTATACAACATACCAGAAGTTCCACACGAATAGGAAGACCGTCAGAAGTCAATCGAGAGTCGATTTATGTATACTGAAGAACTTGCACCGAATGGGAGACCGTCAAGTCAATCGGGGGTCGATTTAATAGCATACAACAGAGAACTTGCACACCCGAATGGGAGACCGTCAAAGTCAATCGAGGGTCGATTTAAGAGCATACTATACAAAATGATCCGAGAATCTGCACACACCGAGTGGGAGACGGTCATGAAAAACCGCCGCCCTTGTACGCTGGATGGCACTATTTCACTATAGTAAGGGGTAGAGGCACCTCGGTCATATTATACAACATACCAGAGAAGTTCCACACCCGCATGGGAGACCGTCAAAGTCAATCGGGGGTCGATTTAATAGCATACTATATAAAATGATCCGAGAATCTGCACAAACCAAGTGGGAGACGGTCATGAAAAACCGCCGCCATTGTACGCTGGATGGCACTATTTCACTAAGTAAGGGGTAGGGGCACCTCGATCACATTATACAAAATACCAGAGAAGTTCCACACCCGAATGGGAGACCGTCAGAGTCAATCGAGGGTCGATTTAATAGGATTCTACAGAGAACTTGCACACCCGAATGGGAGACCGTCAAAGTCAATCGGGGGTCGATTTAATTGCATACTACAGACAACTTGCACACCCGAATGGGAGACCGTCAACGTCAATCGGGGGTCGATTTAAGAGCATGCTATACAAAATGATCCGAGAATCTGCACACACCGAGTGGGAGACGGTCATGGAAAACCGCCGCCCCTGTACGCTGGATGGCACTATTTCGCTATAGTAAGGGGTAGAGGCAACTCGGTCATATTATACAACATACCAGAGAAGTTCCACACCCGCATGGGAGACCGTCAGAGTCAATCGGGGGTCGATTTAATAGCATACTGTACAAAATGATCGGAGAATCTGCACACACCGAGTGGGAGACGGTCATGAAAGCGTCCGCCCATGTACGCTGGATGGCACTATTTCACTATAGTAAGGGGTAGAGGCACCTCGGTCATATTATACAACATACCAGAGAAGTTCCAAACCCGCATGGGAGACCGTCAGAGTCAATCGGGGGTCGATTTAATAGCATACTATACAAAATGATCCGAGAATCTGCACACACCGAGTGGGAGACGGTCATGAAAGCGTCCGCCCTTGTACGCTGGATGGCACTCTTTCACTATAGTAAGGGGTAGAGGCACCTCGGTCATATTATACAACATACCAGAGAAGTTCCACACCCGCATGGGAGACCGTCAAATTCAATCGGGGGTCGATTTGATAGCATACTACAGAGAACTTGCACACCCGAATGGGAGACCGTCAAAGTCAATCGGGGGTCGATTTAATAGCATACTACAGAGAACTTGCCCACCTGAATGGGAGACCGTCAAAGTCAATCGAGGGTCGATTTAAGAGCATACTATACAAAATGATCCGAGAATCTGCACACACCGAGTGGGAGACGGTCATGAAAAATCGCCGCCCTTGTAAGCTGGATGGCACTATTTCACTATAGTAAGGGGTAGGGGCACCTCGATCACATTATACAACATACCAGAGAAGTTCCACACCTGAATGGGAGACCGTCAGAGTCAATCGAGGGTCGATTTAATAGCATACTACAGAGAACTTGCACACCCGAATGGGAGACCGTCAAAGTCAATCGGGGGTCGATTTAATAGCATACTACAGAGAACTTGCACACCCGAATGGAGACCTTCAAAGTCAATCGGGGGTCGATTTAATAGCATACTACAGAGAACTTGCACACCCTAATGGGAGACCGTCAAAGTCAATCGGGGGTCGATTTAATAGCATACTACAGAGAACTTGCACACCCGAATCGGAGACCGTCAAAGTCAATAGGGGGTCGATTTAAGCGGATACTATACAAAATGATCCGAGAATCTGCACACACCGAGTGGGAGACGGTCATGAAAACGTCCGCCCTTGTACGCTGGATGGCACTATTTCACTATATTAAGGGGAGAGGGTACCTTCACACACATAGTTGGTGTGAAATGTCTTTCACCCCCCAGTGGAGCGCTTCGGCGCCTCTGCGAAGTAAAGCGCGGCATGGAGTATCAGAGGTGTACCTGGGAGTGTCAGAGGTGTACCTGGGAGTGTCTGAGGTGTACCTGGGAGAGTCAGGGGTGTACCTGGGAGTGTTAGAGGTGTACCTGGGAGTGTCAGAGGTGTACCTGGGAATGTCAGAGGTTTACCTGGGAGTGTCTGAGGTGTACCTGGGAGTGTCTGAGGTGTACTTGGCAGTGTCTGAGGTGTACCTGGGAGTGTCAGCGGTGTACCTGGGAGTGTCAGAGGTGTACCTGGTAGTGTTTGACGTGTACTTGGGTGCAGGGGCATGCCAGGGAATGTCAGTCAGGTACCTAGAGATGTCAGAGTTGTGCCAGGGGAGTGTCAGAAGGTGTACCTGGAGTGTCAGAAGTGTGCCTCAGGGAGTGTCAGAGGTGTACCTGGGGTGTCAGGGGTGTAAATGGGGAGTGTCGGGAAGTGCTGGAAGGAGTGTCGGAGGTGTAACTGGGAGTGTCTGAGGTGTAACTGGGAGTGTCAGAGGTGTACCTGGGAGTGTCAGAGGTGTACCTGGGAGTTTCAGAGGTGCAACTGGGAGTGTCTGACGTGTACCTGGGAGTGTCTGAGGTGTACCTGGGAGTGTCTCAGGTGCACCTGGTAGTGTCAGAGTTGTATCTGGAAGTGTCAGAGGTGTACCTGGGAGTGCAAGAGGTGTACCTGGGAGTGTCAGTGGTGTACCTGTGAGTGTCAGGTGTGTACCAGGGAGTGTCAGAGGAGTACCTGGGAGTGTCAGCGGCGTACCTGGGAGTGTCAGAGCTGTACCTGAGAGTGTCAGAGGTGTACCTGTGAGTGTCAGAGGAGTACCTGGGAGCGTCAGAGGAGTAACTCTGAGTGTCAGAGGAGTAAGTGGAAGTGTCAGAGGTGTACCTGGGAGTGTCTGAGGTGTATCTGGGAGTGTCAGAGGTGTACCTGTGAGTGTCAGGGGTGTACCTGGGAGTGTCAGTGGTGTACCTGGGAGTGTCTGAGGTGTACCTGGGAGTGTCAGGGGTGTACTAGAGTGTCAGAGATGTCACCTGGAGTGTCAGAGGTGTGTCTGGGAGTGTCAGGGGGTGTAACTGAAGTGTCAGGGGTATACCAGGGAGGTCAGATGTGTACCTGGAGTGTCTGAGGTGTACCTGGGAGGTCTGAGGTTGTGCCTGGAGTGTCTGTGGTGTACCTGGCAGTGGCAGGTGTGTCCGGGTCAGAGGTGTACCTGGGAGTGTCAGCGGTGTACCTGGGAGTGTCAGAGGTGTACCTGGGACAGTGGACCTGGGAGTGTCAGGTGTGTACCTGGGAGGTCAGAGGTGTACCTGGGAGTGTCAGAAATGTACCTGGGAGGTCGAGGTGTACCTGGGAGTGTCAGATGTGTGCCTGGGAGTGTCAGGGGTGTACCTGGGAGTGTCAGAGGTGTACCTGGGAGTCGCTGTGTACCTGGGATTGTCAGAGGTGTACCTGGAGTGTCTGGGGGTGTACCTGGGAGTGTCTGAGGTGTCTGGAGTGTCGGAGGTGTACCGAAGTGTCAGCGGTGTGCTTGGGAGTGTCAGAGGTGTGCCTGAGTGCCAGAGGTGTGCCTGGGAGTGTCAGTGGTGTGCCTGGGAGTGTCAGAGGTGTGCCTGGGGGTCAGGTGTACCTGGGAGTGTCAGAGGTGTGCCTGGGAGTGTCTGAGATGTACCTGGGAGTGTCAGTGGTGTGCCTGGGAGTGTCAGTGGTGTGCCTGGGAGTGTCACGGGTGTACCTGAGTGTCAGAGGTGTACCTGGGAGTGTCTGAGGTGTGCCTGGAGTGTCAGAGGAGTACCTAGAGTGTCAGAGGTGTACCTGGGAGTATCGGAGGTGTACCTGGGAGTGTCAGAGGTACTTGGGATTGTCAGAGGTGTTCCTGGGAGTATCAGAGGTGTACCTGGGAGTAAGGGGGCAATGGGAGTCTCAGAGGTGTACCTGGGAGTATCAGAGATGTACCTGGAGTTTCGGAGGTGTACCTGGGAGTGTCAGACGTGTACCTGGGAGTGTCTGAGGTACCTGAGAGGTGTGAGTTGTACCTGGAGTGTCAGGAGTGTGCCTAGTGTCAGGGGTGTACCTGGAAGTGTCAGGGGTGTGCCGGGAGTGTCAGAGGTACCTGGGAGTGTCTGAGGTGTACCTGCGAGTGTCAGAGGTGTACCTGGGAGTGTTAGGTGTGCCTGGGAGTGTCAGCGGTGAACCTGGGAGTGTCAGCGGTGTACCTGGGAGTGTCAGCGGTGTACCTGGAAGTGTCAGTGGTGTACCGGGGAGTGTCAGAGGTGTACCTGGGAGTGTCTGAGGTGTACCTGCGAGTGTCAGAGGTGTACCTGGGAGTGTTAGGGGTGTACCTGGGAGTGTCAGCGTGAACCTGGGAGTGTCAGCGGTGTACCTGGGAGTGTCAGCGGTGTACCTGAGAGTGTCAGAGGTATACCTGGGAGTATCAGAGGTGTACCTGGGAGTATCAGAGTTGTACCTAGCAGTGTCAAGGTGTACCTAGGAGTGTCAGAGGGTGTACCTGGGAGTGTCAGAGGTGTACCTTGAGTGTCGGAGGTGTTCCTGAGAGTGTCAGTGTACCTGGAAGTGTCAGAGGTGTACCAGGGAGTGTCGGAGGTGTGCCTGGGAGTGTCTGAGGTGTACCTGGAGTGTCTGAGGTGTACCTGGATGTGTTTGAGGTGTATGGAGTGTTGGGGTGTGCCTGGCAGTGTCAGCGGTGTACCTGGAGTGTCAACGGTGGCCTGGAATGTCAGAGGTATACCGCAGGTATCAGAGTGTGCCGGGAGTGTCAGAGGTGTACCTGGGGAGTGTCAAGTGTGCCTGGAAGTGTGGGGTGTGCCCTGGGGTGTCTGAGGTGTGCCTGGGGTGTCTGGGTGTACCTGGGTGTCGAGGTGCAACTGGGAGTGTCTGGGGTGTGCCTGGGGTGTCTGGTGTACCTGGGGTGTCTGAGGTGTGCCTGGGAGTGTCAGAGTTGTACCTGGGAGTGTCAGCGGTGTACCTGGGAGTGTCAGCGGTGTACCTGCAGAGTGTCAGGGTGTGTACCTGGGAGTGTCAGGGATGTACATGGGAGTGTCAGAGTGTGCACCTGGGAGTGTCTGAGGTGTATCTGGGAGTGTCAGATGTGTGCCTGGGAGTGTCAGGGGTGTGCCTGGGAGTGTCAGTGATGTGTACCTGGGGTGTCTGAGGGGTGTACCTGGGAGTGTCAGGTGTGCCTGCAGTGTTTGATGTGTACATGGGTGTCAGAGGTGTGCCTGGCAGTGTCAGCGGTGTGGGAGTGTCAGAGGTTCTGGTGTCAGCAGTGTACCTGGGAGTGTCAGAGGTGTATCTGGGGTGTCAGAGGTGTACCTGGAGTGTCAGAGAGTACCTGGGAGCGTCAGAGGAGTACCTCGGAGTGTTAGAGGTGTACCTGGGAGTGTCTGAGGTGTATCTGGGAGTGTCAGAGGTGTGCCTGGGAGTGTCAGAGGTGAACCAGGGAGTGTCAGAGGATTACCTGGGAGTGTCAGTGTACCTGGGAGTATCGGAGGTGTACCTGGGGTATCGGAGGTGTACCTGGGATTGTTAGAGGTTTACCTGGGAGTGTCTGAGGTGTGCCTGGGGTGTCAGAGGTGTGCCTGGGAGTATAAGGGTGTACCTGGAAGTGTCAGGGGTATACCAGGGGTATCAGATGTGTACCTGGGGTGTCTGAGGGTGTGCACCACAGGTGTCAGAGGTGGCCTGTGAGTGTCAGGTGTACCTGGGAGTGTCAGCGGTGTGCCTGGGAGTGTCAGCGGGTGCCTGCGAGTGTCAGGTGTGCCTGGGGAGTGTCAGGGATGTGCATGGAGTGTCAGCGGTGTGCCTGGGAGTATCAGCGGTGTGCCTGGGAGTGTCAGAGGTGTACCTGGGGTGTCAGTGGTGTGCCAGGGGTGTCAGATGTGCCTGGGGTGTCAGAGGTGTGCCTGTGGTGTCTGAGGGTGTGCCTGGGTGTCAGAGGTGTGCCTGTTGGTGTCTGAGGGTGTGCCCTGGAGTGTCTGGTGTACCTGGCATGTGGCATGTGGGGCCTGTGTGGTGTGCCTGGGGTGCAGTGCTGGGGTGTCTGGGGTGTGCCTGGGGTGTCTGAGGGTGTGCCTGGGGTGTCTGGGGTGTGCCTGGGGTGTGGGTGTTGTGCCTGGGGTGTCAGAGATGTGCCTGGTGCAGAGGTGTGCCTGGGGTGTCAGAGTGAACCGGTTGTCAGAGGGTACCTGGGGTGTCAGTGGCAGAGTGTCAGAGCCTGGGGGTGTCAGGTGTGCCTGGGAGTGTCTGAGTGTACCTGGGGAGTGTTGTGTGCCTGGGAGTGTCTGGGGTGCACCTGGAACTGTCTGAGGTGTACATGGAGTGTCAGAGGTGCCTGCCAGTGTCAGCGGTGTGCCTGGGAGTGTCAGCGGTGTGCCTGGGAGTGTCAGAGTGCCTGGGGTGTGGGGTGTGCCTGGGGTGTCAGCGGTGTGCCTGGAGTGTCAGAGGTGTGCCTGGGGTGCCAGAGGTGTGCCTGGGGTGTCAGTGGGGTGCCTGGGGTGTTGGGGTGTGCCTGGGGTGTCAGGGGTACTGGGGAGTGTCAGAGGTGTACAGTGTCAGGGTGGAGTGTCAGTGTGCCTTGAGGTGTCTGGGGTGTGCCTGGGGTATCTGAGGTGTACCTGGAGTGTCTGAAGTGTACATGGAGTGTCAGAGGTGTACCTGGCAGTGTCAGCAGTGTGCCTGGGAGTATCAGAGTGTACCTGGGAGTGTCAGACGTATGCCTGGGGTGTCAGAGGTGTGCCTGGGAGTGTCAGTGGTGTGCCTGGGAGTGTCAGCAGGGTGTGCCTGGGAGTGTTGCGGTGTACCTGGGGAGTGTCAGCGGTGTGCCTGGGAGTGTCAGAGGTGTGCCTGGGGAGTGTCTGGGGTGTGCCTGGGGTATCTGAGGTGTACCTGGAAGTGTCTGAGGTGTACATGGAGTGTCAGAGGTGTGCCTGCCAGTGTCAGCGGTGTGCCTGGGTGTCAGCGGTGTGCCTGGGGTGTCAGCGGTGTGCCTGGAGTGTCAGTGGTGTGCCTGGGGTGTCAGCGGTGTGCCTGGGAGTGTTTGCGGTGTGCCTGGGGTGTCAGCGGTGTGCCTGGGGTGTGTGCCTGGAGTGTCAGGGGTGTGGCTGGAAGTGTCAGGGGGTGTGCCAGGGAGTGTCAGAGGTGTGCCTGGGGAGTGTCTGGGGTGTGTACCTGCAGTGTCAGGGTGTGCCTGGGAGTGTTGGGGGTGTGCCTGGGGTGTCAGCGGTGAACCTGGGAGTTTCAGAGGTGTGCCTGGGAGTGTCAGCGGTGTGCCTGAGTGTGTGAGAGGGTATGCCTGGGGTATCAGAGGTGTACCTGGGGTATCAGGTTGTACCTGGGAGTGTCAAGGTGTGCCTGGGGAGTGTCAGAGGTGTGCCTGGAGTGTCAGAGGTGTACCTTGGAGTGTCGGAGGTGTTCCTGGGAGTGTCAGGGGTGTGCCTGGAAGTGTCAGAGGTGTGCCAGGGTGTCGGAGGTGTGCCTGGGGAGTGTCTGAGGTGTGCCTGGGGTGTCTGAGGGTGTGCCTGGATTTGTTTGGGGTGTACATGGGTGTTGGGGGTGTGCCTGGCAGTGTCAGCGGTGTGCCTGGGGAGTGTCAGCGGTGTGCCTGGGAGTGTCAGGGTATGCCTGGGGTATCAGAGGTGTGCCTGGGAGTGTCAGAGGTGTGCCTGGGAGTGTCAGGGTGTGCCTGGAAGTGTCAGGGGTGTGCCTGGGAGTGTCTGGGGTGTGCCTGGGGAGTGTCTGAGGTGTGCCTGGAAGTGTCAGAGGTGCAACTGGAGTGTCTGAGTTGTGCCTGGGAGTGTCTGAGGTTGTGCCTGGGGTGTCTGAGGTGTGCCTGGGGGTGTCAGAGTTGTGCCTGGGTGTCAGTGGTGTGCCTGGGAGTGTCAGCGGTGCCTGCCAGTGTCAGAGGTGTGCCTGGGGAGTGTCAGGGATGTGCATGGGAGTGTCAGAGGTGTGCCTGGGGAGTGTCTGAGGTGTGTCTGGGGAGTGTCAGATGTATGCCTGGGAGTGTCAGGGGTGTACCTGGGGAGTTCATGATGGCACCTGGGAGTGTCTGAGGTGTGCCTGGGGTGTCTGAGGTGTACCTGCAGGTGTTTGATGTGTGCATGGAGTGTCAGAGGTGTACCTGGCAGTGTCAGCGTGTAGCTGGGAGTGTCAGGGGTTCCTGGGTGTCAGCAGTGTGCCTGGGAGTGTCAGAGGTGTATCTGGGGGTGTGAAGGTGTGCCTGGGGAGTGTCAGAAGAGTACCTGGAGCGTCAGATGGTACCTCAGATGTCAGGGTGTACCTGGGATTGTCTGAGGTGTGTGGGGTGTCAGGGTGTACCTGGGGTGTCAGAGGTGAACCAGGGGAGTGTCAGGAGGAGTACCTGGGGTGTCAGAGGTGTGCCGGAGTGTCAGAGGTGTGCGTGGGAGTGTCAGAGGGTGTACCTTGGAGTGTCAGAGGTGTGCCTGGGGATTATCTGAGGTGTACCTGGAGGTGTCTGGAGTGTGTGGAGTGTCAGAGGTGTGCCTGGTGTCAGCGGTGTGCCTGGGGAGTATCAGAGGTGTACCTGGGGTGTCAGACGTATGCCTGGAGTGTCAGAGGTGTGCCTGGGGTGTCAGTGGTGTGCCTGGGAGTGTCAGCAGTGCCTGGGAGTGTTTGCGGTGGCCTGTGAGTGTCAGCGGTGTGCCTGAGTGTCAGAGGTGTGCCTGGGGTGTCTGAGGTGTGCCTGGGGTATCTGGGGTGCACCTGGAAGTGTCTGGGGTGTGCATGGGTGTCAGAGGTGTGCCTGCCAGTGTCAGCGGTGTGCCTGGGGTGTCAGCGGTGTACCTGGGAGTGTCAGTGGTGTGCCTGGGGTGTCGCGGTGTGCCTGGAGTGTTTGCGGGTGTACCTGGGGTGTCAGCGGTGTGCCGGGAGTGTCTGGGTGTGCCTGGAAGTGTCAGGGGTGTGCCTGGAAGTGTCAGGGGTGTACCAGGGGTGTCAGAGGTGTACCTGGGGAGTGTCTGGGGTGTGCCTGCAGGTGTCAAGTGTGCCTGGGGTGTTAGGGGTGTGCCTGGGAGTGTCAGCGGTGAACCTGGGAGTTTCAGAGGTGTGCCGGAGTGTGGCAGTGTACCTGAGAGTGTGAATTTATGCCTGGGGTATCAGAGGTGTACCTGGGGAATTATCAGAGTTGTACCTGGGAGTCAAGGTGTACCTAGGAGTGTCAGAGGTGTGCCTGGGAGTGTCAGGGTGTGCCTTGGAGTGTCGGGTGTTCCTGAGGAGTGTCAGGGGTGTACCTGGAAGTGTCAGAGGTGTACAGGGAGTGTCGGAGGTGTACCTGGGAGTGTCCAAGGTGTGCCTGGGAGTGTCTGGGGTGCCTGGATTTGTTTGAGGTGTACATGGAGTGTTAGGGTGTACTGGCAGTGTCAGCGGGTGGCCTGGGAGTGTCAGCAGTGTGCCTGGGAGTGTCAGAGGTATGCCTGGGAGTATCAGAGGTGTACCTGGGGTGTCAGAGGTGTGCCTGGGAGTGTCAGGGTGTGCCTGGAAGTGTCAGGGGTGTACCTGGGGGTGTCTGAGGGTGTGCCTGGGGTGTCTGAGGGTGTGCCTGGAGGTGTCAGAGGTGCAGCTGGGGTGTCTGGTGTGCCTGGGGAGTGTCTGGGGTGTGCCTGGGGTGTCTGGTGTGCCTGGGGAGTGTCAGGGTTGTACCTGGGGTGTCAGCGGTGTGCCTGGGAGTGTCAGCGGTGTGCCTGCAGTGTCAGAGGTGTGCCTGGGGAGTGTCAGGGATGTACATGGGAGTGTCAGAGGTGTACCTGGGGAGTGTCTGAGGTGTATCTGGGAGTGTCAGATGTGTGCCTGGGAGTGTCAGGGGGTGTACCTGGGAGTGCAGTGATGTACCTGGGGGTGTCTGAGGTGTGCCTGGGGGAGTGTCTGAGGTGTACCTGCAGTGTTTGATGTGTGCATGGGTGTCAGAGGTGTGCCTGGCAGTGTCAGCGGTGTGGCTGGGAGTGTCAGAGGGTTCCTGGGGAGTGTCCAGTGTGCCTGGGAGTGTCAGAGGTGTATCTGGGGGTGTCAGAGGTGTGCCTGGGGAGTGTCAGAAGAGTACCTGGGAGCGGTCAGAGGGTACCTCAGGTGTCAGAGGTGTACCTGGGATTATCTGAGGTGTATCTGGGAGTGTCAGAGGTGTACCTGGGGAGTGTCAGAGGTGAACCAGGGGTGTCAGAGGAGTACCTGGGTGTCAGAGGTGTGCCTGGGGTATCAGGTGTACCTGGGGTATCGGAGGTGTCACCTGGGATTGTCAGAGGTTTGCCTGGGAGTGTCTGAGGTGTACCTGGGGAGTATCAGAGGTGTACCTGGGGTATCGGAGGTGTGCCTGGGATTGTCAGGGGTTTACCTGGGAGTGTCTGAGGTGTACCTGGGGAGTGTCAGAGGTGTACCTGGGAGTGTCAGGGGTGGCCTGGAAGTGTCAGGGGGTGTACCAGGGAGTGTCAGATGTGTGCACCTGGGAGTGTCAGAGGTGTGCCTGTGAGGTGTCTGAGGTGTGCCTGGGAGTGTCAGAGGTGTGCCTGTGAGGTGTCTGGGTTGTGCCTGGGGTGTTGGGAGGTGTGCCTGGGTGTCAGAGGTGTGCTGGGGTGTCGGGGTGTGCCTGGGAGTGTCAGGGGTGTGCTGGCGGTGTCTGGGGTGTGCCTGGTGTCAGCGGTGTGCCTGGGGAGTGTCAGAGGTGTGCCTGGGGTGTCAGAGTGTGCCTGGGGTGTCTGGGGGTGTGCCTGGGGTGTCTGTGGGGTGTGCCTGGGGTCTGGGTGTGCCTGGGGTGGGTGTTGTGCCTGGGGTGTCAGATGTGCCTGGGATTTCGGGGTGTGCCTGGGAGTGTCAGAGGTGAACCAGGGGTGTCAGTGCCTGGGGTGTCAGAGGTGTACCTGGGGTATCGGAGGTGTAGCACTGGGGTGTCTGAAGCCTGGGAAGTGTCTGAGGTGTACCTGGAGGTGTCTGAGGTGTGCATGGTGTCTCAGGGTGCCTGCCAGTGTCAGCGGTGTGCCTGGGGAGTGTCAGCGGTGTGCCTGGGAGTGTCAGGGGTATGCCTGGGGGTATCAGAGGTGTGCCTGGGGTGTCAGCGGTGTGCCTGGAGTGTCAGAGGTGTGCCTGGGGTGTCAGTGTGTGCCTGGGGTGTCAGTGGGTGCCTGGGGAGTGTCAGAGGTGTGCCTGGGAGTGTCAGAGGTGTGCCTGGGGTGTCAGGGGTGTGCCTGGGATGTCAGAGGTGTGCCTGGGGTGTCTGGGGTGTGCCTGGGGTGTCTGGGGTGTGCTGCAGGTGTGGGGGTGTGCCTGGGGTGTCAGAGGGTGCCTGGGGTGTCAGAGTGTGTCTGGGGAGTGTCTGGGGTGGCCTGGGGTGTGTGGGGGTGCCTGGGGTGTCAGGTGTGCCTGGGAGTGTGGGTGTGCCTGGGGTGTCAGGGTGTGCCTGGGGTTGTCAGAGGGTGCCTTGGAGTGTCGAGGTGTTCCTGAGGTGTCAGAGGTGCCTGGAAGTGTCAGAGGTGTACTGGGTGTCTGAGGTGTGCCTGGGGGTGTCAGAGGTGTGCCTGGGGTGTCAGTGGTGTGCCTGGTGGTGTCTGGGGGTGTACCTGGGAGTGTCGAGGGTGTGCCTGGGGAGTGTCTGGGTGTGCCTGGGGAGTGTCAGAGTGTGCCTGGGGTGTCAGAGGTGTGCCTTGGGATTGTCAGAGGGTGTGCCTGGGGTGTCAGAGGTGTGCCTGGGGTGTCAGGGGTGCTGGGTGTCGGGTGTGCATGGGAGTGTCGGGTGTGCCTGGGGTGTCAGTGGTGTGCACCTGAGTGTCAGCGGTGTGCCTGGGAGTGTTGCGGTGTGGGGTGTCAGCTTGTGCCTGGGGTGTCAGAGGTGTGCCTGGAGTGTCAGGGGTGTACCTGGAGTGTCAGGGGTGTGCAGGGGTGTCAGGGGTGTGCCTGGGGAGTGTCTGGGGTGTACCTGCAGTGTCAGGGGTGTGCCTGGGGTGTGAGGTGTGCCTGGGGTGTCAGCGGTGAACCTGGGGAGTGTCAGAGGTGTGCCTGGGAGTGTCAGCGGTGGACCTGAGAGTGTCAGGGGTATGCCTGGGAGTATCAGAGGTGTGCCTGGGGTATCAGAGTTGTACCTGAGGTGTCAAGGTGTGCCTAGGAGTGTCAGAGGTGTGCCTGGGGAGTGTCAGAGGTGTGCCTTGGGTGTCAGGTGTTCCTGAGGTGTCAGGGTGCCTGGAGGTGTCAGGGGTGCCAGGGGTGTCGGAGGTGTGCCTGGAAGTGTCTGAGGTGTGCCTGGGGTGTCTGGGGTGTGCCTGGATTTGTTTGGGGTGTGCATGGGTGTTGGGGTGTGCCTGGCAGTGTCAGCGGTGTACCTGGGGAGTGTCAGCGGTGTGCCTGGGAGTGTCAGAGGTATACATGGGGTATCAGAGGTGTGCCTGGGGTGTCAGAGGTGTGCCTGGGAGTGTCAAGGGTGTGTCCTGGAAGTGTCAGGGTGTACCTGGGCGGTGTCTGGGGTGTGCCTGGGGTGTCTGAGGTGTGCCTGGTGAAGTGTCAGAGGTGCAACTGGGGAGTGTCTGAGGTGTGCCTGGGGTGTCGAGGTGTGCCTGGGAGTGTCTGGGGTGTGCCTGGGGTGTCAGGTTGTGCCTGGGGTGTCGGCGTGTACCTGGGGTGTCAGCGGTGTGCCTGCAGTGTCAGAGGTGTGCCTGGGGTGTCAGGGATGTGCATGGGGTGTCAGGGGTGTGCCTGGGGAGTGTCTAGGGGTGTGTCTCTGGGGAGTGTCAGATGTGTGCCTGGGGTGTCAGGGGTGTGCCTGGGAGTGTGAGTGATGGCCTGGGAGTGTCTGGGGTGTGCCTGGGGGTGTCTGGGGGTGTGCCTGCGAGTGTTTGATGTGTGCATGGAGTGTCAGAGGTGTACCTGGCAGTGTCAGCGGTGTGGCTGGGAGTGTCAGAGGAGTTCCTGGGAGTGTCAGCAGTGTGCCTGGGAGTGTCAGAGGTGAATCTGGGGTGTCAGAGGGTGTACCTGGGGTGTCAGAAGAGTACCTGGGAGCGTCAGAGGTACCAGGTGTCAGAGGTGTACCTGGGATTGTCTGAGGTGTATCTGGGAGTGTCAGAGGTGTGCCTGGGGTGTCAGAGGTGAACCAGGGAGTGTCAGAGGGGTACCTGGTGTCAGGGGTGTGCCTGGGGATTATCAGGAGGTGTGCTGGGAGTATCAGGTGTGCCTGGGATTGTCAGGGGTTTGCCTGAGAGTGTCTGAGGTGTACCTGGGAGTCAGATGTGTGCCTGGGAGTATCAGGGGTGTGCCTGGAAGTGTCTGAGGGGGTGTGCCTGCAGTGTCAGTGGTGTGCCTGTAGGTGTCAGGGGTGTGCCTGGGGAGTGTCAGCGGTGTGCCTGGGAGTGTCAGCGGTGTGCCTGCAGTGTCAGGTGTGCCTGGGGGTGTCAGGGATGTACATGGGAGTGTCAGCGGTGTGCCTGGGGAGTATCAGCGGTGTTCCTGGGAGTGTCAGAGGTGTGCCTGGGAGTGTCAGTGGTATGCCAGGGGAGTGTCAGATGTGTACCAGTGTCAGAGGTGTGCCTGTGGTGTCTGGTGTACCTGGGTGTCAGAGGTGTGCCTTTAGTGTCTGGGGTGTGCCTGGGGTGTTGGGGGTGTGCCTGGGGGTGTCAGAGGTGTGCCTGGGAGTGTCTGGGGTGTGCCTGGGGTGTCTGGGGTGTGCCTGGCGGTGTCTGGGGTGTGCCTGGCAGTGTGGCGGTGTGCCTGGGAGTGCCAGAGGGTATGCCTGGGGTTTGTCTGGGGTGTGCCTGGGGTGTCTGGGGTGTGCCTGGGGTGTCTGGGGTGTGCCTGGGGTGTAAGTGTTGTGCCTGGGGTGTCAGAGATGTGCCTGGGGTGTCAGGGTGTGCCTGGGTGTCAGTGGTGTGCCTGGGGTGTGTCAGGGGTGTGCTGGGGAGTGTCAGAGGTGTGCGTGGGGAATGCCAGGGGTGTGCCTGGGGTGTAGAGGTGTGCCGGGGTGTCAGGTGTGTACCAGGGGAGTGTCAGAGGGCACCTGGGGTGTCAGAGGGTACCTGGAGTGTCAGTGGGTGTGCCTGGGGTGTCAGTGGTGTGCCTGGGGAGTGTCAGAGGTGTGCTGGGGAGTGTCAGGGGGTGTGCCTGGGAGTGTCAGAGTGCCTGGGGTGTCTGAGATGTACCTGGGTGTCAGTGGTGTGCCTGGGGAGTGTCAGTGGTGTGCCTGGGTGTGTCAGGTGTGCCTGGGAGTGTCAGGGTGCCTGGGGAGTGTCTGGTGTGCCTGGGGTGTCAGAGGGTGCCTGGGAGTGTCAAGGTGTGCCTGGGGTATCGGAGGTGTGCCTGGGGAGTGTCAGAGGGTGTGCCTGCCAGTGTCAGAGGTGTTCCTGGGAGTGTCAGAGGTGGCTGGGGTGTCAAGGTGTGCCTGGGGTCTCAGAGGTGTCCTGGAGTATCAGAGGTGTGCCTGGGTTTCGGAGGTGTGCCTGGGAGTGTCAGGGGTGTGCCTGGGGTGTCTGGGGTGTGCCTGGGAGTGTCAGAGGGAGTACCTGGGAGTGTCAAGGTGTGCCTGGGAGTATCGGAGGTGTACCTGGAGTGTCAGAGGTGTGCGTGGGAGTGTCAGCGGTGTACCTGGGGTGTCAGTGGTGGCCACCTGGGGTGTCAGTGTGCCTGGGGGTGTTTGCGGTGTGCCTGGGAGTGTCAGCGGTGTGCCTGGGAGTGTCAGGGTGTGCCTGGAGTGTCAGGGGTGTGCCTGGAAGTGTCAGGGTGTGCCAGGGAGTGTCAGAGGTGTGTACTCAGGAGTGTCTGGTGTACCTGCAGGTGTCCAGAGGTGCACTGGGGTGTTGGGGTGTGCCTGGGGTGTCAGCCTGGGTGTCAGAGGGGTGTGCCTGGGGTGTCAGGTGGTGTGCCTGGGGTGTCGGGGGTATGCCTGGGGTGTCAGAGGTGTGCCTGGAATTATCAGGTTGTGCCTGGGGTGTCAAGGTGTGCCTAGGGGTGTCAGAGGTGTTCCTGGGGGTGTCAGAGGTGTGCACTTGGGTGTCGGAGGTGCCTGGGGTGTCGGGTATGCCTGGGGTGTCTGGGGTGCCTGGGGTATCTGGGGTGTGCCTGGATTTGTTTGAGGTGTACATGGGTGTTGGGGGTGTGCCTGGCAGTGTGTCAGCTGTGTGCCTGGGAGTGTCAGCAGTGTGCACCGAGTGTCAGGGTATGCATGGGGTGTCAGAGGTGTGCCTGGGGAGTGTCAGAGGTGTGCCTGGGAGTTTCAAGGGGTGTGCCTGGAGTGTCAGGGGTGGCCTGGGCAGTGTCTGAGGTGTGCCTGGGGTGTCTGAGATGTGCCTGGAAGTGTCAGAGGTGCAGCTGGTGTCTGAGGTGTGCTGGGGTGTCTGAGGTGTGCCTGGGGTGTCTGGGGTGTGCCTGGGGTGTCAGGTTGTGCCTGGGGAGTGTCAGCGGTGTGCCTGGGAGTGTCAGCGGTGTGCCTGCAGTGTCAGAGGTGTACCTAGTGTCAGGGATGTGCATGGGGAGTGTCAGAGGTGTACCTGGAGTGTCTGAGAGGTGTATCTGGGAGTGTCAGATGTGTGCCTGGGGAGTGTCGGGGTGTGCCTGGAGTGTCAGTGATGTGCCTGGGGAGTGTCTGGGTGTGCCTGGGGAGTGTCTGGTGTGCCTGCAGGGTGTTTGATGTGCATGGGTGTCAGAGGGTGTGCCTGGTAGTGTCAGCAGTTGGCTGGGAGTGTCAGAGGGTTCTGGGAGTGTCAGCAGTGTGCCTGGGAGTGTCAGGGTGTATCTGGAGTTGTCAGAGTGTGCCTGGGAGTGTCAGAAGGCTGGGGCGTCAGAGGTGCCTCAGGTGTCAGAGGTGTGCCTGGGATTCTGGGGTGTGTCTGGGAGTGTCAGATGTGCCTGGGAGTGTAGGGGTGAACCAGGGGTGTCAGAGGTACCTGGGAGTGTCAGAGGTGTACCTGGGATTATCGGAGGTGTGCCTGGGGTATCGGAGGTGTACCTGGGATTGTCAGAGGTTTGCCTGAGAGTGTCTGAGGTGTGTCCTGGGGTGTCAGAGGTGTGCCTGGGGTATCAGGGGTGTGCCTGGAAGTGTCAGGGGTATGCCAGGGGAGTGTCAGATGTGTGCTGGGGAGTGTCTGGGGTGTGCCTGCAGTGTCAGAGGTGTGCCTGTAGTGTCGGGGTGTGCCTGGGAGTGTCAGCGGTGTGCCTGGGGTGTCAGCAGTGGCACGGAGTGTCAGAGGTGTGCCTGGGGAGTGTCAGGGATGTATATGGGAGTGTCAGCGGTGTCCTGGAGTATCAGCGGTGTTCCTGGGAGTGTCAGAGGTGTGCCTGGGAGTGTCAGTGGTGTACCAGGGAGTGTCAGATGTGTGTGCCTGGGGTGTCAGAGGTGTGCCTGTGGTGTCTGGGTGTGCCTGGGGAGTGTCAGGGTGTGCCTGTTGGTGTCTGGGGTGTGTACCTGGGGTGTTGGGGTGTGCCCTGGAGTGTCAGAGGTGTGCCTGGGGGTGTGGGGTGTGCCTGGGGAGTGTCTGAGGTGTGCCTGGCAGTGTCTGGTGTGCCTGGCAGTGTGGCGGTGTGCCTGGGGTGCCAGAGGGTATGCCTGGGGGGTGTCTGGGGTGTGCCTGGGGGTTGTCTGGGGTGTGCCTGGGGTGTCTGAGGTGTGCCTGGGGTGTAAGTGTGCCTGGGGTGTCAGAGATGTGCCTGGGGTCAGGGTGTGCCTGGGTGTCAGTGGTGGCCTGGGAGTGTCAGAGGTGTGCGTGGGTGTCAGAGGTGTGCGTGGGGAATGCTGGGTGTGCCTGGGGTGTATGGGGTGTGCCAGGGTGTCAGGTGTGTGCAGGGAGTGTCAGGGGACACCTGGGGAGTGTCAGAGGGTGCCTGGGGTGTTGGGGGTGCCTGGGGTGTCAGTGGTGTGCCTGGGGTGTCAGAGGTGTGCCTGGGGTGTCAGTGGTGTGCCTGGGTGTCAGGGGTGTGCCTGGGGGTGTCTGGGATGTACCTGGGGTGTCAGTGGTGTGCCTGGGGAGTGTCAGTGGTGTGCCTGGGTGTGTCTGCGGGTGTGCCTGGGAGTCAGAGGTGTGCCTGGGGTGTCTGGGGTGTGCCTGGAGTGTCAGAGGGTGCCTGGGGTGTTAAAGGTGTGCCTGGGAGTATCGGAGGTGTGCTGGGAGTGTCAGGGTGTACTTGGGATTGTCAGAGGTGTTCCTGGGAGTGTCAGGAGTGTACCTGGGAGTGTCAAGGTGCCTGGGAGTCTCAGAGTTGTACCTGGGAGTATCAGAGGTGTACCTGGGAGTTTCGGAGGTGTGCCTGGGAGTGTCAGACGTGCCTGGGAGTGTCTGGGGTGTACCTGGGAGTGTCAGAGGAGTGCCTAGGAGTGTCAAGGTGTACCTGGGAGTATCGGAGAGTGTACCTGGGGATTGTCAGAGGTGTGCGTGGGAGTGTCAGCGGTGTGCCTGGGAGTGTCAGTGGTGTGCCTCAGGTGTCAGCAGTGTACCTGGGAGTGTTTGCAGGTGTTCTGGGGTGTGTGTGCCTAGGTGTCAGAGGTGTACCTGGAAGTGTCAGGGGTGTACATGGAGTGTCAGGGGTGTGCCAGGTGTCAGGGTGTGCCTGGGGTGTCTGGGGTGTGCCTGCAGTGTCAGGGGTGTGCCTGGGAGTGTGGGGGTGTGCCTGGGGTGTCGCGGTGGTACAGAGTGTCAGAGGTGTGCCTGGGGTGTCAGCGGTGTGCCTGAGGTGTCAGAGGTATGCCTGGGGAATATCAGAGGTGTACCTGGGAGTATCAGAGTTGTACCTGGGAGTGTCAAGGTGTACCTAGGGGTGTCAGAGGTGTGCCTGGGAGTGTCAGAGGTGTACCTTGGAGTGTCAGTCTGAGAGTGTCGGGGTGTACCTGGAAGTGTCAGAGGTGTACCAGGGAGTGTGGGAGGTACCACAGGGGTGTCCCAGAGTGCAGCAATGCAGCAACTAG
>NW_024753436.1:0-57164 GCF_018991925.1 Homarus americanus | reverse complement strand
TTTTGTTATTAAATTTTATCTAAATCTTTTGTAATGTGTATAATTCCAAACCTTCACCCCTGAACTGTTGGGATCAAGGGGCTGTGGAGACCCTGGACTAGGTTGTGCTGAGTTGCCAATTTGTTTTTGTTTTTGGTATATTTGCCTCATTAGTATAATAATCTTTAACGAAATTCAAGTTGATAAGTTATGGCATTAACAAAACGGGGCCTGTCCGGGAGACTTGGTTAAAATTAAGTGAAATTAAGTTAAAATCAGTTAAAATCATCAGGAGTGAAGTTTGCGAATAATTTTGGTACAAGTTTTCTCCAAAAGTCGGTAAGTTGCCATATGTTAAAATGAAGCACTTGATTTAGCTAAGTTCATTGCTGAACCGTCAGTGTTAAGTTTGGAGTGTTGTACCATTCGCAAAGATGAATGGGTTTCGTTGGCTAAGCAATATAAAGTAGAGATTAAGTCAAACTGGAAAAAAGCAAATCTCAAAAATGTAATTAGATGTTTGGTGGAAAAGTCAATTTTGGAGGAGTCTGCAGTCCACCTGTGTGAGATGGAAGAAGATCAGTCAGTAAAGTTAATAGACCTGCAGTTAGAAGAAGCTGGAGTGGGAAATGAACTTAAGGTTGCAGGAGAAATGGAGGAGAGGGAAAGAAAGGGTGGACAGAAAGAAAAAGGTATCCACCACTGACAAACTGAGCCGTCCTCCTACTCCAGTGACTGACATGGCTCCATACTCCAGGAACTACCAACCTAAAACTAATATTAAACAACTCCCATTAACTGCAAAAATACCCTGTTCACAGATCATTATACGAAACTATATTTACACAATTTGTGGGTAACATGCCTAAAAAACATTTCACTATGCAAGTGCATCGCACCAATGTACATTACGCCATGCACAACATATATATATATATATATATATATATATATATATATATATATATATATATATATATATATATATATATATATATATATATATATATATAACAAAAGAAATATCTGTTTGTATGTTTGTGTGTGCGTTTTTGTTTGTGTGTCCACACGAGAATCTCGAAACTACTTTACCGATTTGTAGTGATGATGGATGGTGTTATATGTAGTGATGATGGATGGTGTTATATGTAGTGATGATGAATGGTGTTATATGTAGTGATGATGAATGGTGTTATATGTAGTGATGATGAATGGTGTTATATGTAGTGATGATGAATGGTGTTATATGTAGTGATGATGAATGGTGTTATATGTAGTGATGATGAATGGTGTTTATATGTAGTGATGATGGATGGTGTTATATGTAGTGATGATGGATGGTGTTATATGTAGTGATGATGGTGGTGTTATATGTAGTGATGATGGATGGTGTTTATATGTAGTGATGATGGATGGTGTTATATGTAGTGATGATGGATGGTGTTATATGTAGTTGATGATGAATGGTGTATATGTAGTGATGATGAATCGAGTTATATGTAGTGATGATGAATGCTGTTATATGTAGTGATGATGGATGGTGTTATATGTAGTGATGATGGATGGTGTTATATGTAGTGATGATGGATGGTGTTATATGTAGTGATGATTATTCCATAAAATAATAACAGCAATGTAAAAAATATACTGCTGTACCGTTGTAGTGAAAAACATGGTGGAACTTACATACACGTTAATGAACTATTGATGGAAGAAGAAGTTTTGGGGACTGAACAGTGAGACAATGTGGAGCCTCCCGGAGGTGGCGACCTACCATAACCCTAGCGGATGGCGATTCTGCTTTTGTGGGTATATATATATATATATATATATATATATATATATATATATATATATATATATATATATATATATATATATATATTTAATAGATCACAATGAAAACGTGGATAAGATAAATCTTGATAAAATCACACGTTGTTTCCTTTTCCCGTGTGACTTTATCAATATATATAAATATAATATATATATATATATATATATATATATATATATATATATATATATATATATATATATATATATATATATTGATAACTTCTTTTGTTTTTTATGACTTCTGACCCACCATAAACGCAACCAAACCTAACCTAGCCTTCCTTACGTTATGATGGTAAACAGTAAATGTTATCATATAATACTTAATTCCATTAACTAGCAAGAAGTACATAGGTGGGTGGTGTCCCTCAGGGATGTTGATAATTGTTTCGGTGGGGACAATGTTTTTACAACACAAAATGTTGGTGGTGATAATAATAAGTATAGTAATGCAAATAATATTTTATTATTTACAGTATTAAAGAAAAAAAATCAAGAAATTGACACCAATTACACAGCCCCATGTAGTGGGGTGGAGCACATAGTGTTATGAGGGGGGCGGCAGCGGCGTCTTGAAGAATCTAAACCAAGGTTCGACAAAACTGAATTTTGGAGGCGTAGGAAAAGAAGGATTCTTCGTAGAGCCTGTCGAGCCTTTCTTGGTATGCCAAGCACTTACTCTCTTCACTGTACATCAGGCGAGAAGCACCATCAACATGGTGGAAAACAGAACCAATAAAATATTAAGAACCCAGCGTCTAACCCATTTTCTGCAGCATGATATAGAGTTTAGACTTCGTTTTCAGGACCTCTAGATTCAATAGGTCCTGTAACAATCCTAAGCTCACTTAGTGAGGACGATCCTGGGGTCCGGACTTAGCATGGTTTCGGCAATCTCATTCTGCAATGGCAGATCCACCAGCGGTCGCTCCTCCTCCTTTTATTAAACTGCCAGCAGCGTATACATCCTGACTCACCTCCGCTGTGGCGTGGCGCGTACAACTCTGGGCGTAGTGACAACTCTTAGTTTCAATAAGGGCAAGGTGTACGTTTTTGGATAACCCAAAGTCGATTAAACTGACTTTCAATTGGCCAGTTAGTGTGTTTCGTTTACTATTATATTGTCTCCTTTAATGTCGCCGTGAATATACTAACTGGTGGACCTCTGACAGACACTGGAGCACACCTTTACAGCCTTCAATAAATTTATGGGGTGCAATTTAAGGCAAATTTATTGAAAATTACACCCTCAGTGTACGTCATTATAAAGACAGGGTACTCTTTACATAGAGCGAGTATCCTGGGGCACTCTCCAGCACCGTTTAACTTACAAAGAGGACGGTTCATGCCAAAATCGTAGCGCGTATTTTCCTGTTTTCAAACACGTGAGTTGACCATCAAACTCTATCAACTCAACTATTCCTGAAACACCTTCACCGATTTTCTTTTCACCGGACTAAGTTCTATATGAGCAAAAATTTCTTTTTTGACAACAGTTTAGGATGATCCATTATTATTTATGCCAGTAGTGTGTTGACCATCACAGACACCAAGCGAAATCCTGCATCATAAACGAAGTGAGCTTAGAACTGGGTTGTAGTGAACGTGTAGTACTGGGTTGTAGTGAACGTGTAGTACTGGTGTTGTAGTGAACGTGTAGTACTGGTGTTAAAGTAGTGAACGTGTAGTACTGGTGTTGCAGTGAACGTGTAGTACTGGTGTGTTAAAGTAGATGTGTAGTACTGGTGTTAAAGTAGTGAACGTGTAGTACTGATATCAAAGTAGTGAACAGTGTAGTACTGGTATCAAAGTAGTGAACGTGTAGTACTGGTATTAAAGTAGTGAACGTGTAGTACTGGTGTTGTAGTGAACATGTAAGTACTGGTGTTGTAGTGAACGTATAGTACTGGTGTTGTAGTGAACATGTAGTACTGGTGTTGTAGTGAACGTGTAGTACTGGTGTTGTAGTGAACATGTAGTACTGGTGTTGTAGTGAACGTGTAGTACTGGTGTTGTAGTGAACGTGTAGTACTGGTGTTGTAGTGAACGTGTAGTACTGGTATCAAAGTAGTGAACGTGTAGTACTGGTATTAAAGTAGTGAACGTGTAGTACTGGTGTTGTAGTGAACATGTAGTACTGGTGTTGTAGTGAACGTATAGTACTGGTGTTGTAGTGAACATGTAGTACATGGTGTTGTAGTGAACGTGTAGTACTGGTGTTTATGGTGAACATGTTGTACTGGTGTTGTAGTGAACGTGTAGTACTGGTGTTGTAGTGAACGTGTAGTACTGGTGTTGTAGTGAACGTGTAGTACTGGTGTTGTAGTGAACGTGTAGTACTGGTGTTGTAGTAGACGTGTAGTACTGGTGTTGTAGTGAACGTGTAGTACTGGTGTTGTGTAGTGAACGTGTAGTACTGGTGTTGTAGTGAACGTGTAGTACTGGTGTTGTAGTGAACGTGTAGTACTGGTGTTATAGTGAACGTGTAGTACTGGTGTTGTAGTAGTGAACGTGTAGTACTGGTGTTGTAGTGGACGTGTAGTACTGGTGTTGTAGTGAACATGTGTAGTACTGGTGTTGTAAGTGAACGTGTAGTACTGGTGTTGTAGTGAACATGTAGTACTGGTGTTGTAGTGAACGTGTAGTACTGGTATGGTGTTGTAGTGAACGTGTAGTACTGGTGTTGTAGTGAACGGTAGCACTGGTAATAGAAAGAACGCGTAGTACTGGTGTTGTGTAGTAGTGAACGTAGTAATGGTGTTATAGTGAACATGTAGTACTGGAAGTTGTAGTGAACGTGTAGTACTGGTGTTGTAGTGAAACATGTAAGCTGGATGTTGTAGTGAGCGTAAGAAAATTGCGTTAGAGGAACGTGTAGCAATTGGTGTGTTGTAGCAGTGAACGGTACTACTGGTGTTGTAGTGGACGTAGTACTGGTGTTGTAGTGAACATGTACTGTAGTACTGGTGTTGTAGTGAACGGTACTGGTGTTGTAGTGAAACGTGTAGTACCGCGCGGCAGTGAACGTGTAGTACTGGTGTTAAAGTATAACGTAGTAATTGATATCGTGCGAAAGTGAACGTGCAGTACTGGTATCAAAAGTAGTGAACGTAGTACCGGTATTAAAGCAGCGAACGTAGTACTGGCGTTGTAGGTGAACATGTAGTACTGGTGTTGTAGTGAACGTATAGCACTGGTGTTGTGAAAGTGAAATTACGTAGTACTGGTGTTGTGCGTGAACGTGTAGTACCAGGTTAGAAAGTGAAATATGTAGTACTGGTGTTGTAGTGAACGTGTAGTACTGGTGTTGTAGTGAACGTGTAGTACTGGTGTTGTAGTGAACGTAGTACTGGTATCAAAGTAGTGAACGTAGTACTGGTATTAAAGTAGTGAACGAAGTACTGGTGTTTAGAAAGAACATGTAGTACTGGTGTTGTAGTAATCGCATAGTACTGGTGTTATGAACATGTAGTACTGGTGTTGTAGTGAACGTAGTACTGGTGTTGTAGTGAACATGTTGTGGCCTGGTGTTGTGCGAACGTAGTACTGGTGTTGTGCGAACGTAGTACTGGTGTTGTAGTGAACGTAGTACCTGGTGTTGTAGTGAACGTAGTACCGGTGTTGTAGCGAACGTGTAGTACTGGTGTTGTGAAAGAACGTGTAGCAATTAGGGGTGTTGTGGCGAACGTGTATACTGCGTGTTGTAGTGAACGTAGTACTGGTGCGGCAGTGAACGTGTGTAGTACTGGTGTTGTAGTAGTGAACGTAGCACTGGTGTTGTAGTGGACGTGTAGTACCGGTAAGCAGAAAAGAACATGTAGTACTGGTGTTGTAGTGAACGTGTAGTACCGGTGTTGTAGTGAACGTAGTACTGGTGTTGTAGTGAACGTAGTACTGGTATTGTAGTGAACGTAGTACTGGTGTTGTAGTAGTGAACGGTAGTAATGGTGTTGTAGTGAACATGTAGCACTGGTGTTGTAGTGAACGTAGTACTGGTGTTGTAGTGAACATGTAGTACCGATGCGCTGTAGTGAACGTAGTACTGCGTTGTAGTGAACGTGTAGTACTGGTGTTGGGTAGTGAACGTGTAATTACTGGTGTTGGGTAGTGACGTGTACCACTGGCGTTGCAGGACGTAGCACTGGTGTTGTAGAATACGCACTGGTAAGTACCGGTGTTAGTAGTGAACGTGTAGTACTGCGGTTAGTGAACGTGTAGTACTGGTGTTGTGAAAGAACGTAGCACCGGTGTTGCAGCACGCAGTACTGGTGTTGTAGTGAACGTGTAGCACGGCGCGGTAGTAGTGAACGTAGTACTCGGTGTTGTAGTGAACGTAGTACTGGTGTTAATGAACATGTAGTACCGGTGTTGTAGTAAACGTGTAGTACTGGTGTTGTAGTGAACGTGTGTAGTACTGGTGTTGTAGTGAACGTGTAGTACTGGTGTTGTAGTGAACGTAGTACTAGTGTTGTAGTGAACGTAGTACTGGTGTTGTTGTGAACGTAGTACTGGTGTTGTAGTGAACATGTGCTACTAGTGCTGGGAAGGAGAAGGATGAGGAGGAGAAGATATATTAGGTGATGAGGATGAGAGGAAAAGGAAAGATGAGAGGAAAGGAGAACGAAGTGAGGCGATAGAGATAAAGATGAAGGGGAAGAAGAAAAAATGATGATTTAAGGTTAACTTTATTCAAATTTTTGTAATGTATACTCCCCAAAACCTCACCCTCAACTGAAGGGGGGGGATCAAGAGAGGGATGTGAGCAACTCCTGACTAGGTTGAAAGAGTTGCCAATTTGTTGTAAGCTTTTTGTTGTGCCATATTGCCTTGGCTAGCAAGGCTAATTCCAATGGTACCAAGGGATAAGTTAAGTGGCATTAACAAAACGGGGCCCAGTCTGGGAGACTGGTTAAAAATTATGAAACAAGTTAAAATCAGTTAAAATCATCAGGAGTAAGCGAATACTTTTTGCAAGCCCAAAAGTCGGTAAGTTGCCATATATGTTTAAAATGAAGCACTTGATTAAGTTCATTACGAACCGTCAGTGTTAAGTTTGGAGGTTATACCATTCGCAAAGATGAATGGGTTTCTGTTGGCTAAGCAACATAAAAAGCAGAGATTAAGTCAACTGAAAAGAGCAACCAAAAAATGCTGTACTAGATGTTTGGTGAAAAGTCAATTTGGAGGAGTTCTGCAGTCCACCTGTATAGAGAAGGAAGAAGACTAAATAGTAAAGCATAGACCTGCAGTTAGAGAGAGAGAAGCTGGAGTGGGAAAATGAACTTAAGGTTGCAGGAGAGAGAAATGGGAGGAGAGGGAAAGAGAAAGGGTGGACAGAGAAAGAGAAAAGGTATCACCATCACAAAACTGGAGCCGTCTCTTCCTACTTCCTAGTGACTGACATGGTTTCATACCTAGGAATTACTACCTAAAATTTACATAACAACTCTACATTAATTCTCAAAAAATACTACATACTATAGAAAAATATTTTGTATCAAATACCAGCTCCTACCACAGATCATTATACGAAACTATATTTACACAATTTGTGGGTAACATGCTCAAAAACATTTCACTATGCACAGTGCACGCACCAATGTACATTACGCCATGCACAAGAGCAGTTATATATATATATATATATATATATATATATATATATATATATATATATGGCGATATAAGGCTAAGGTTACCGTTAGCTGGCGTCTGCTTGCGGCGTTTGCGTGTGCGTTTTTGCTTGTGTGTCCGCACGAGAATCTCGGAAAACTACTTTACCGATTTGTAGTGATGATGGACGGTGCTATGCGTAAGTGATGATGGATGGTGTTATGTAGTGATGATGAATGGCGTTATATGTAAAGTGATGATGAAATGGTGCTGAGGCGTAGTGATGATGAATGGTGTTATATGTAGTGATGATGAATGGTGCCATATGTAGTGATGATGAATGGTGTCATATGGTAAAGTGACGATGAACGGTGTTTGCTGCAGTGACGACGGACGGTGCTATATGTAAGATGATGATGGTGTTATATGTAGTGATGATGGGTGGTGTTATATGTAGTGATGATGGATGGTGTTTATATGTATGATGATGGATGGTGTGTTATATGTAGATGATGTGATGGTGTTATATGTAGTGATGATGAATGGTGTTATATGTAGTGATGATGAATTCCATATATGTAGTGATGATGAATGCTGTTATATGTAGTGATGATGGATGGTGTTATATGGTGATGATGATGGTGTTATATGTAGTGATGATGGATGGTGTTATATAGTGATGATTATTCCATAAAATAATAACAGCTTAATGCTAAAAATATACTTGCTGTACCACAGCAGTGAAAACATGGTGGAACTTTACATACACCGTTAATGAACTTATTGATGGAAGAAGAAGTTTGGGGGACTGAACAGTGAGACAATGTGGAGTTTCCCGGAGGGTGGCGACTCACCAAGGCTCAGCGGACATGATTCTGCTAGGGGTGGGTATACATATATATATATATATATAGCTTCATGTAGATCCACAATGAAAACGATAAGAGATAAATCTTGATAAATCACACGTTGTTTTTCCTTTATCAATATATAATATAATATATATATATATATATATATATATATATATATATATATATATATGTATATATATATATGTTGATAACTTTTTGCTTTTTATGACCCTGACCGGCCATAAACGCAACCAAACCTAACCTAGCCTTTCCTTACGTTATGATGGTAAACAGTAAATGTTACTACATAATACTTAATTCCATTAACTTCAGCAAGAAGTACATAGGTGGGTGGTGTCCCTGCAGGAGTAAGCGATAATTGTTTTCAGGGGACAATGTTTTTACAACACAAAATGTTGGTAGATAATAATATATAGTAATGCAAATAATATTTTATTATTTACAGTGCATTAAAAGAAAAAAATCAGCGAAAAATTGGACACCAACCATTGCCAGCCCCATGTGGGGTGGAGCACATGAGCAGCAGGAGGGGGCGGCAGCGGCGTTCTGGAAGAATCCCAAACCAAGGTTCGACAAAACTGAATTTGGAGGCGTAGGGAAAAAGAAGGATTTTCAGAGCTTATCGAGCCTTTCTTGGTATGCCAAGCACTTACTTTCTTCACTGTAACATCCAGGCGAGAAGCACCATCAACATGGAAAAACAGAACTGGCCAAAAATACAAGAACCTGGAAGGCCCAACCCATTGCATGATATAGAGTTTAGATTTCTTGTTTTCAGGACCCTAGATTCACAGGTCTCTGTATCTCATCCTAAGCTCACTTGGGTGAGGACGATCCTGGGGGGTCCGGACTTAGCATGAGCCGGCAATCTCATTCTGCCACCCGCAATGGCAGATCCCACCAGCGGTCGTTTCCACCTCCTTATTAAACTGCCAGCAGCGGGAGCAATATCTCTGGACTCACCTCCGCTGTGGCGTGAGGCGCGTACAACCTGTGGGCGTAGTGACAACTTCTTGTTTTCAATAAGGCAAGGTGCTGGATTTTTGGGATAACCCAAAACATTAAACTGACTTTCACCGCTGGCCAGTTAGTAAGCTGCTTACTACACATATTGTCTCTTAATGTCGCTGTGAATATACCCTACCAGGACTCTGACAGACACTGGAGCACACCTTTACAGCTCTTCAATAAATTCTATGAGGTGCAATTGAAAGTACCGATGAAAATTACACCTCAGTGTAATGTCATTATAAACATTGGTGGGGCAATTTTTACACAGAGCTGAGTATCCTAGGGCAACTCCTCCAGCAACTGCTTAATCCTACAAAATAGTGCGGACGGTTCATGCCAAAAAATCAGGAAGCGCGTATTTTTCCCTTGTTTCAAACACGTGAGTTGGACCATCAAACCCATCAACCTCAACTATTCTGAAACATCTTCACACCGATTTTCTTTTTTTCACCGGACTAAGTTCTATATGAGCAAAATTTTTTTGACAATGGTTTAGGATGATCCATTATTATTTATGCCAGTAGTGTGTTGGACCATCGCTGGCACACCGCTTAGAAATCCTGCATCATAAAACGAAGCGAGCTTTTAGAACCGGAGTTGTAGTGAACGTGTAGTACTGGAGTTGCGAACGTAGCACTGGTGTTGTAGTGAACGTAGTACTGGTGTTAAAGTAGTGAACGTAAGTACTGGCGTTGCAGCGAACGTGTAGTACCGGTGTTAAAGTAGTGACCGCGGGTAGTACTGGTGTTAAAGTAGTGAACGCGGGTACTGATATCAAAAGAAAGAACGTGTAGTATTGGTATCAAAGAAAACGTGTAGGGTACTGGTATTGGAAAAGAAAAGAACGTGTAGTAATTGGTGTTGTAGTGAACATGTGGCATTGGTGTTGTAGTGAACGTAGTACTGGCGTTGTAGTGAACATGGTACTGATGTTGTAGTGAACGTAGTACTGGTGTTGTGTGAACATGTAGTACTGGTGTTGTAGTGAACGTAGTACTGGTGCCAGTGAACGTGTAGTACTGGTGTTGTAGTGAACGTAGTACTGGTATCAAAGTAGTGAACGTGTAGTACTGGTATTAAAGTAGTGAACGTGTAGTACTGGTGTTGTAGTGAACATGTAGTACCGGTGTTGTAGTGAACGTATAGTACCGGTGTGTTGTAGTGAACATGTAGTAATGGTGTTGTAGTGAACGGTAGTACTGGTGTTGTAGTGGAACATGTTGCACTGGTGTTGTAGTGAACGTGTAGTACTTGGTGTTGTAGTGAACGTGGTGGCACTGGTGTTGTAGAACGTAGTACTGCGTTGTAGGCGAACGTGTAGCACTGGTGTTGTAGTGAAGGTGTAGCATTGGCGTTGTGAAAAGAACGTAGCACTGGTGTTATAGTGAACGTAGCAATTGGTGTTGTAGTAGTGAACGTAGGCAATTGGTGTTGTAGTGACGTGAAATTGGAAAAAGCGGTGAACATGTAGTACTGGTGTTGTAGTGAACGTGTGTAGTACTGGTGTTGTAGGAACGTGTAGTACGGGTATTGTAGTGAACGTGTAGTACTGGTGTTGTAGTAGTGAACGTGTGTAATGGTGTTGTAGTGAACATGTAGTACCGGAAGTTAGTGAACGTGTAGTACTGCGTTGTAGGTGAACATGTAGTACTTGGTGGTTGTAGTGAACGTGTAGTACTGGTGTTGTAGTGAACGTAGTACCGGTGTTGTAGTGAACGTGCACCACTGGTGTTGCAGTGAACGTGTATACCGGTGTTGTAGTGAACGTGTAGTACTGGTGTTGTAGTGAACGTGTAGTACCAGTGTTGTAGTGAACGTGCAGCGTACTGGTGTTGGTAGTGAACGTGTAGCACTGGTGTTATAGTGAACGTAGTACTGGTGTTGTAGTAAGAACGTAGTACTGGTGTTGTAGTGACGTAGTACTGGTGTTGTAGTGAACATGTAGTACTGGTGCTGTAGTGAACGTGTAGTACTGTTGTTGTAGTGAACGTAGTACTGGTGTTACAGTGAACGTGGGTACTGGTATTGTAGTGAACGTGTAGTACTGGTGTTGTAGTAGTGAACGTGTAGTACTGGTGTTGTAGTGAACGTGTAAGTACTGGTGCTGTAATGAACAGTAGCACTGGTGTTGTAGCAAACGTGTAGGCCTGGTGTTGTAGTGAACGTAAGTACTGGTGTTGCAGTGAATGCGTGCAGTACCTGGTGTTGTGGCGAACGTAGCACTAGTGTTGTAGTGGACGTGTAGTACTGGTGTTGTAGTGAACGTAGTACTGGTGTTAGAAAGAACATGCTACTAGTGCTGAAGGAGAAGGATGAGGAGGAGAAGATATTAGGTGATGAGGATGAGAGGAAAAGGAAGATAAGAGGAAAAGCAGAAACGAGAGTGCAGTAAGGGGATAGAGATAAAGATGAAGGGAAGAAGAAAAATGATGATTTTGTTATTAAATTTTATCTAAATTTTGTAGCTGTGTGAGCCCAAACCTTTCACCCTCAACTGTTGGGATCAAGAGAGGGCTGTGAGTGAACCCTGGACTACAGCGAGCGCCAATTTGTTTGTGTTTTTTGTTGTGCCATATTTGCCCCTCATTAGTGACATAATCTGCAATCCAACTGCCGATAAGTTATACACATCAAAAACGGGGCCTGTGTCCGGGAGACTTTGGTTAAAATTATGAAATTGCTAAAATCAGTTAAAATATCAGAGTGAAGCTTACGAACAATTTTGCACAAGCTTCCAAAAGTCGGTAAGTTGCCATATATGTTTAAAAATGAAGCACTTGATTTACGAAGTTCATTGCCGAACTGTCAGTTAAGAGTTTGGAGGTTAAATCATTCGCGCAAAGATGAATGGGTTTCTGCTACAAGCAATATAAAGTAGAGATTAAGTCAACCGAAAAAAGCAAATCTCAAAAAATGCCAATTAGATGTTTGTGAAAAGTTAATTTTTGGAGAGTCTGCAGTCCACCTGTGTGAGATGGAGGAAGACTGGGTCAGTAAAGCATGACCTGCAGTTAGAGAGAGAAGCTGGAGGGGAAAGAACTTAAGGTTGCAGGAGAGAAATGAGGAGAGAAAGAGAAAGGGTGGACAGAGAAAGAGTAAAGGGGTATCCACCACTGACAACTGAGACGTCCCCACAACCCTGAAGACTGACATGGCTCCATACTCCAGGGAATTACCAACCTAAAACTAATATAAACAACTCCCACATCAAGTTGCAAAATACCACACATATAGTTAAAATATTTCTTGTATCAAATACCGCCCTGTTCAGCAGATCATTATACGAAACTATATTTACACACTTCAGGGGTAACATGCCTAAAAATATTTCAATATGCACAGTGCACGCACCAATGTACACATGCCATGCAACATATTATATATATATATATATATATATATATATATATATAGTATATATATATATATATATATATATATATATATATATATATATACCAAAGAAGTATGCGTTCAAAGCGTTTGTGTGTGCTTTTACTTTGTGTGTCCGCACGAAATCTGAAAAATACTTCACTGATTTAGAAAGATGATGGATGAAAATATGGGCGTAGTGATGATGGATGGTGTTATATGTAGTGATGATGAATGCGTTACATGTAGCGATGATGAATGTGTTATATGTAGTGATGATGAATGGTGTTATATGTACGATGAATGGTGTTAATTGTAGTCATGATGAATGGTGTTTATATGTAGTCATGATGGATGGTGTTATATGTAGTGATGATGGATGGTGTTATATGTAGTGATGATGGGTGGTGCTATATGTAGTGGATGATGGATGGTGTTTATATGTAGTGATGATGGATGGTGTTATATGGCGATGATGGATGGTGTTATATGTAGTGATGATGAATGGTGTTATATGTAGTGATGATGAATCGAGTTATATGTATGATGATGAATAAAGCAGGCGTAGTGATGATGGATGGTGTTATATGTAGTGATGATTAGTCAATAAAATAATAACAGCTTAATGCTAAAAAAATATACTTTTGCTGTACTGTTGTAGTGAAAACATGGTGGAACTTACATTGGCCACCGGTGCCACGAACTATTGATGGAAGAAGAAGCTGTGGTCGAACAGTGAGACAATGTGGGAGCCCCGGAGTGGGTGTGGCGACTCACCATGGCCTTAGAAGGATGCATGATTCTGCTAGTGTGTGTGTATATATATATTTGGCGTAAGATCCGTCAATGAAAACGTGGGATAAGATAATTTGATAAAACTGGCCACGTTGCTTCACTTTCCCGTGTGATTTTATATATATATATATATATATATATATATATATATATATATATATATATATATATATATATATATATATATATATATATATATATGATAACTTTTGTTTTTATGACTTCGACAGGCCATAAAACGCAACCAAACCTAACTCTATTTTCTCCTTACGTTATGATGGTAAACAGTAATGTTATCATATATTGTCACTCCATTAACTTAGCAAGAAGGGCTATAGGTGGGTAGGTCTCCTGCAGGAGTGTTGATAATTGTTTCTGTGGGGGAGAATGTTTTTACAACACAAAATGTTGGTGGTGATAATAATAAGTATAGTAATGCAACAATATTTTATTATTTACAGCATTAAAGAAAAAAATCAAATGAAAATTGGACACCAACCATTACACAGCCCCATGTAGTAAGTGACATGAGTGTTATGAGTGGGGGGGCAGCGGTGTCTTGAAGAATCTCAAAACCAAGGTTCGACAAAACTGAATTCTTGGAGGCGTAGGAAAAAGAAGATTCTTTCGTAGAGCTTGTTTCTAGCCTTTTCTGGTATGTGCCAAGCACTGGCTTTCACTGTACATTCAGGTTAGGAAGCACCATCAACATGAGAAAACAGAAACCAATAAAACATACACCCATGTTTCAACCCATTTTGCAGCATGATATAGAAGTTTAGATTTTGTTTTCAGGGACCCTAGATCTGGGCTAGGTTCTGTAATCTTAATTCCTAAGTTTTTACTTTGGTGAGGACGATCTGGGGTCCGGACTTAGCATGAAAGCCTGGCAATTCTTATTCACCCGCAATGGCAGATCCCACCAGCGGTCGCTCCTCCTCCTTATTAAACCGCCAGCAGCGTACATCCTGACCACCCGCTGTGGCGTGAGGCGCGTACAATCAGGGCGTAGACAACTTAGTTTTCAATTGGCGCAAGGTGTGCCGATTTTTTTGACAACCCAAAGTCGATTAAAAACTGACTTTCACCTGCCAGTTAGTGTGTTTTTCGTTCACCATTATGTTGCCCCTTAATGTCGCCGTGAATAAGGGCCCCAACTGGTGACCCTGACAGACACCGGAGCACACCTCACAGCTCAATAAATTTATGAGGGGTGTAATTTTAAGTACTGAAAATACACCAGTGCATGTTTATTATAAAGACAGGGTACTTTTTTACATAGAGCGAGCATCCCAAAGTGTCTCCTACAACTGCTTAATCCTACAAAGAAGGACGGTTCATGCCAAAAATCGTAGCGCGTATTTTGTGCCAAACACGAAAGGACCATCAAACTCTATCAACTCCAATCTATTCCTGAAACACTCTTCACCGATTTTTCACCGACTAAGTTCTATATGGAGCGTACTTTTTGACAACAGTTTAGATGATCCATTATTATTTATGCCAGTAGTAAGTTGACATCAAGACACCAAGCGAAATTCTGCATCATAAACGAAGTGAGCGAACTGGAGTTGTAGGAACGTAGTACTGGTGTTGTAGTGAACGTGTGTAGTACTGGTGTTAAAGTAGTGAATGTAGTACTGGTGTTAAAGTAGTGAACGTAGTACCGATATCAAAGTAGTGAACGTGTGTACTGGTATCAAAGTAGTGAACGTGTAGCATTTGGTGTTAGAAAGGAACACGTAGTACTGGTGTTGTAGCGAACGCATAGTTTGGTGTTGTAGCGTGAATATGTAGTACTGGTGTTGTAGGTGAACGTAGTACCGGTGTTGTGAGAACATGTAGTACCGGTGTTGTAGTGAAATATGGCACTGGTGTTGTAGTGAACGTGTAGTAATTGGTGTTGCAGTGAACGTGTAGTACTGGTGTGTTGTAGTGAACGTAGTACTGGTGCTGTAGCAACGTGTAGTACTGGTGCCAGTGAACGTAGTACTGGTGTTGTAGTGAACGTGTAGTACTGGTGTTGTAGTGAACGTAGTACTGGAAAGGGTGAACGTGTAGTACTGGTGTTGTAGTGAACGTGTAGTACTGGTGTTGTAGTGAACGTGTAGTACTGCGTTGTAGTGAACGTGTAGTACTGGTGTTGTGAAAGAACGTGTAGTACTGGCGTTGTAGTGAACGGTAGCACCGGTGTTGCAATGAACGTGGTATTGGTGTTATAGCAAACGTGTAGCAATTGGTGTTGTAGTAGTGAACGTGGCAGTACTCGGTGTTGTAGGACGTGTAGTACTGGTGTTAGAAAGAACATGTAGTACTGTTGTTGTAGTGAACGTGTAGTACTGGTGTTGTAGTGAACGGTGTAGTACTGTTAAAGTAGTGAATGTGTAGTACTGGTGTTAAAGTAGTGAACGGTAGTACTGATATTCGCTAGTGAACGTGTAGTACTGGTATCAAAGTAGTGAACGTAGTACTGGTGTTGTGGTGCGAAGGCGTAGTACTGGTGTTGGGTAGTGAACGTATAGTACTTTGGTGTTGGTGTAGTGAACATGTAGTACTGGTGCTAGAAAGTGAACGTAGTGTACTGGTGTTGTAGTGAACATGTATACTGGTGTTGTAGTGAACATGTAGTACTGGTGCTGGGTAGTGAACGTAGTACTGGTGTTGTAGTGAACGTGTAGTAACTGGTGTTGTAGTGAACGCAGCACTGGTATTGTAGTGAACGTAGTACTGGTGTTAGTGAACGTGTAGTACTGGTGTTGTAGTGAACATGTGGCACTGGTGTTATGGTGCGGAACGTGTAGTACTGAGAAAGGAAGTGAACGTGTAGTACTGGTGTTAGAAAACGTGTAGTACTGGTGTTGTAGTGAACGTGTAGTACTGGTGTTAAAGTAGTGAATGTGTAGTACTGGTGTTAAAGTAGTGAACGTGTAGTACTGATATCAAAGTAGTGAACGTGTAGTACTGGTATCAAAGTAGTGAACGTGTAGTACTGGTGTTGTAGTGAACATGTAGTACTGGTGTTGTAGTGAACGTGTAGTACTGGTGTTGTAGTGAACATGTAGTACTGGTGTTGTAGTGAACGTGTAGTACTGGTGTTGTAGTGAACGTGTAGTACTGGTGTTGTAGTGAACGTGTAGTACTGGTGTTGTAGTGAACGTGTAATAGTGATTTTGTAGTGAACGTGTAGTACTGGTGTTGTAGTGAACGCGTAGTACTGGTGTTATAGTGAACGTGTAGTACTGGTGTTGTAGTGAACGTGTAGTACTGGTGTTGTAGTGAACGTGTAGTACTGGTGTTGTAGTGAACATGTGCTACTAGTGTTGAAGGAGAAGGATGAGGAAGAGAAGATATTAGGGTGATGAGGATGACAGGAAAAGGAAGATGAGAGGAAAAGGAGAACGAGAGGAAAAGGGGATAGAGATAAAGATGAAGGGGAAGAAGAGAAAAAAATGATGAGCTGAAGAAAAATAAGAGGAGGACAGTCAAGAGGAGAACAAGAAATTAAAATTTTATTATGCATGTTCAATATAATTTGTAAGGTATTTAAAGTACTGCGGTGGTCAAATGGATATTGATACTCGTCTTCAGTCACTCTGGTCACTGACTCTAGTTCCATGGGGTTGGCCAATGAATGATGCACCCACAGTCGACCCAGTTGCAGCCGGATGTTTCTCTGTGTACCGAAAGTCTTAGGTAGTGTGTGTGTGTGTGTGTGTGTGTGTGTGTGTGTGTGTGTGTGTGTGTGTGTGTGTGTGTGTGTGTGTGTAATAATAAATAATAATTAACGGTTTATTGAAAAAGTCGGCAGCCCGAAATTTGAAAATATTCATTGGACAAAAATGACTTATTACATACAAAGACATGGGCTAGGTGGGTCGTTTAACAAAAGCTTTCATTACTGAAAGAAGAAGGAACATGAATTGAACATACAAATTATTATAGTTTACAGTTGGTAGCCCCGGCCTGGACTGGTCAAGGAGACACCAGGTGGGGTGGTGTTCACGTGGTGTAGTAACTCGTCCTCGGGTATTGATATGAAGGACCTCACGTAGTCATGGGGACACCGGGTGGTGTGGTGTGGTGTCACAGTACCCCACCCTACTGGGTGGTGTTGTGTTATTTCGAAGTCAGATGTGAAGCCGACCAACTGTTGTTCCCAGAAGATGGCTGTCAGTTCCCAGAGGTGCTTATCTCACTGGTGAGTCACGGTTCTCACTGGTACCGTCTAGTGGTGAATTCACTGGCTTAAACACTGTTCATCACTGTTCAACACTGGTCCCACTTCTTTCCGAAAGGAAATTGTCACTTTTGATTATGTTGATATCCCGGTGGTGAGGATGGGTCGGGGAGAGGGACTTGGGGAATGGGCCGAACATTGACCTATTCAGGCGCTGCTCAGGAGCAGCGCCTGAATAGGTCTTGACCCTACGGTAAGTGTGTGTGTGTGTGTGTGTAAGTATGTAACCAAGATACTAGAGGTACTTAAGCCAGTGTTTCTGTCCCAAAGCCACAACAGAACAATAAATAACACAGGTCCTCTCTGAAGCATTAATTCTCCCTTGCCTAATTTCCGCCGTAGGACACACACACACACACACACACACACACATACACAAAAGGAGGAAAGGTGATAACAGAGGCTAATGAAACGACTGACAGCTCATTTCCAGTTTCCGATTCCCGAGGTCATTTTAACTTTGTTGGGAAAGTAAAAAAAAATAATGAAATAATGTTAACTGGATATGTTGAGGGAGCTATAAAGAGTTACCTTGTGATTTAATCAGGTGAAGATGAACGAGAGAGCGGGGCTGTATGGTGATTAAGAGAGATATGTAGTAATGAGAGATAGGAGATGAAGATATGGGAGATAATGTGAGGAGATGCTGACCTTCGCTGGCTAGTGTGTGTGTGTAGAACAACCAGTAGTAGTAGTCACCCGTCACGAGTGTGTAGAGTGTGTCCCTGTTGGTGACAGTCCATCAACACACCCCAGTCCCTCCCTCGCCTGGACCTCTCAGTGATTTGTGGAATTAAATTTGTTGGACAGTGAACGTCAACACTGAGTGCCGTCAAATATTAATATCCTCTCTGGTGATATCTGTCGTGACAGATTTCCCGAGATGATAAGCCACGGTTTATCGCTCATGTCAAGGTGCTGACATAACAGACAGCTGACACGAGAGATCACAGAGAGAGCAGAGGAACGTACACGCTGAGAACGAGATATAAACACGTCATAACAAACCCAATTTCACTGAAGAAAAATAAAAGTTCTGTTAATGAAGCACAACGTACATTCTCGTTATTAACAGCTTTAGAATAATAAACTTCAAACTTAAACACACAACCAATAATAAAACAGTGAGACCAAGATACAAGTTTAGCTGAGGTTAAAATGACAAAACATTATCACATACAGTACATTGTATAACCCATGTAGTGTTGCGGCTGGCTGGGGTATTGGTCAGCTCTCTCACTTGTGAATACTAAACACACAACAACTTTCAAGCCTTTGTTGGAACATAAAAAGGACCAAGAGTGAAGAGAATATTGTCTTCTGTATACACTGTTTATAAATAAGAGCAGCGGTGAGTAAGAATTAAACTGACGATGAAGATGTACTTAATGTTATTTAAGCACAAGATCTTACTTTAAACTTAACACATGTTTAGTAGTATTCCTTCACTAAGTCAGGTGAGAAGCCCGACTCTACACTCCAAAGCTTGATAAGTCACCTGTAATCTGCTCGTAAGAGACTCACCTTTTCACCAGTACCTTTACGAACATTAGACGGTAACAGGAATAATATAGCTCAAGCCAACCAGACCAAGTCCTGCCCGTTCGACACCAACGAAGAATCAACAAGAAACACCTAATCGACCCTAACCTAACCGAGTTGAACCTAACCTAACCTAGAATGACAAATTATTGGCGTTAACAAAATCTTAGTAGGCAAATTAGAAATAACAAGAGACTCAAAGAATATAGACGTGTTCATAATCCCATTGCACAGGTGTAAAGAATTTAAATTTTAATTTCTTGGGATGTTTTATATGTTCTTGTTGGGTAGCAGTTAGTGTTCGAGTATATATTGCATTTACGAAACTAGCAAGTATTATTATTATTATTATTATTATTTCAGTGTCTTGTCTTAAATCTGAGAATGCATTAATTCAGAAAACTGTGTTAAAGCTCCATACCCTCCACGTTCCGAAAACCAGACGACTTATAAAAGGAAAAAAGCTATGAATAAAAGCAATATTATAAAATTGAAATAATGAGACTCCCGTAAAATAAATTTGTGGAAAATGTAACAAAAGTGCGTTACTGATAAATAAAATGAAGAGATGAATAAATAATATGCAAGTCGGTATTTGAGACGAGTTTATACGAATTTATTATTTTTCATTTTTTATGGAGGGAAAAAGAACACAGACTAAAAATAAATAACTTAATGTAATGGAAATATTTTTATTTGAAGAAAAATAAAACATCGAACCAACAATGTGAATTAATTCGACAACAACAGAATTCTGAAAGGTGGTGAAGATAATTTATAGAGAAAATACACAACAAATTCCACCTTTATGTTCACTACAACACCAGTACTACACGTTCACTACAACACCAGTACTACACGTTCACTACAACACCATTACTACACGTTCACTACAACACCAGTACTACACGTTCACTACAACACCAGTACTACTACACGTTCACTGCAACACCAGTACTACACGTTCACTACAACACCAGTTCCACATGTTCACTACGTTCACTACAACACCAGTACTACACATTCACTACAACACCAGTACTACACACCACCAGTACTACACGTTCACTACAACACCAGTACTACACGTTCACTACAACACCAGTACTACACGTTCACTACAACACCATTACTACACGTTCACTACAACACCAGTACTACACGTTCACTACAACACCAGTACTACACGTTCACTACAACACCAGTACTACACGTTCACTACAACACCAGTACTACACGTTCACTACAACACCATTACTACACGTTCACTACAACACCAGTACTACACGTTCACTACAACACCAGTACTACACGTTCACTACAACACCAGTACTACACGTTCACTACAACACCAGTACTACACGTTCACTACAACACCATTACTACACGTTCACTACAACACCAGTACTACACGTTCACTACAACACCAGTACTACACGTTTACTGCAACACCAGTACTACACGTTCACTGCAACACCAGTACTACACGTTCACTACAACACCAGTTCCACATGTTCACTACAACACCAGTACTACACATTCACTACAACACCAGTAGTACATGTTCATTATAACATCAGTACTGCACGCTCACTATCACCAACAGTACATGTTCATCACATCAGTACAACATGTTCACGAAAACACCAGTACTTCATGATGGCTACAACACCAGAACTATTTCACCCTCAAATAAATATACACCATTTGACACAACCATGTTCCAATATGACTCGTCCTGAAATTTTCTCAAAAGTTTTTTTTTTATTTAAGAGAAGTTGGTTCAGTGAACCAAAAAATTGGTGAAGGTATTTCAGGAATAGTGGAGCTGATAGAGGTTTATGATGAACTCGTGTGCTTCAAAACAGAGATCTGTGCCTCGAGTTTTGGCGTGAACCGTTCCTCCTTTGTAAGTTAAACGGTGCTGGAGGTGCCCCCAGGATACTCGCTCTATGTAAAGAGTACCCTGTCTTTATAATGACGTACACTGAGGGTGTAATTTTCAATAAATTTGCCCTAAATTGCACCCCTCATAAATTTATTGAAGGCTGTAAAGGTGTGCTCCAGTGTCTGTCAGAGGTCCACCAGTTAGGGTATATTCACGGCGACATTAAAGGAGACAACATAATAGTAAACGAAAACACACTAACTGGCCAATTGAAAGTCAGTTTAATCGACTTTGGGTTATCCAAAAAAATCGGCACACCTTTGCCCTTATTGAAAACTAAGAGTTGTCACTACGCTCCAGAGTTGTACGCGCCTCACGCCACAGCGGAGGTGAGTCAGGATGTATACGCTGCTGGCAGTTTAATGAAAAGGAGGGGGAGCGACCGCTGGTGGGATCTGCCATTGCAGGTGAATGAGATTGCCGAAACTATGCTAAGTCCTGACTCCCAAGATCGTCCCTTACTAAGTGAGCTTAGGATTAAGTTACAGGACCTATTGAATCTAGAGGTCCTGTAACCAAAGTCTAAAGTCTCCATCACTCCCACCTTCCATCACCCCCACCCTCCATCACTCCCACCCTCCATCACTCCCACCCTCCTCCAGGATCAAAGTCACTCAACACCATATTCTCCTCAGCTCACAAAATTAATTATTGATCTGAATGCACCATATCATACCACTGTCGTCGTCAGCAGGTTGGCCAATCACCCTGAATCACGATGCATTAAATGGACCTGAAAGCCATTTTGCGTTTGATATTTAAGTGATTGCAGGCATAAGGTTTGAAATAGGGGGAAAGGGATTTAGTGTAATGTCTGAGTTGTATGGCTGTTCTTAACTGACGGATATAATACTGTGATGTGATTAAAAAAAAACTAGACATATATAATTTTATATATATTGATGATGTAAAACTGATTTGCATTTGATGACACACCAATTTTGCTGGATACCAATATTCAATGATTTCCTTTCAAATTCAAATTAGTAAGTTCTATATGAGAGGAATTTTAATTAAAGGTGTTCAACATTTGTTATGGGCAGTTTGTTTACATGATAATCCCTTTGTTTGTTTCGTTCAGTGGTTGTAATAGTGTTTGTCATTTCGGTTTTAAGTAAACATTATAGTACAATCTATAACATATAAGTGAATTAGAGGCCATAGATGTTTAGTTCAGGCATCAATGTTTGTCGTCTTCCCTTTCTCGGGCAGGTACCTGAGAGACAGGTAATAGTGTGTCTGTCAATTCTCTGGTCTCGTTTACCATTAAAACTCGCACGGGTTGACTCTCTCGCCCTACACTAATTCATAAGCAGTTTAGTGACACAAACTCATTGAAAAGTTAGTAATGATTTATGGTACTGCGATAAACTTCATTTTTACTGTACTTTTGTCATTGAAATTGAGTTATATTTAAAAAAAATCTATTTCCTTAAAGGTAAAATATAATATGTAATTAGTAAAACCGGGTGGACTTCCTCATGTGTACAGGGTGTGTGTGTGTGTGCGTGTGTGCGTGTGTGTGTGTGCACGTATATGACAGCCACTCTACATATACAGTTCTCACATCACCTTTCCCCCTCCATAACACTGTCGCCACCATAATGTTCTTAGCGTAACACCACTATAGGAAAAATATATCAGGTACCCAATTATATGGACTCAAATATGACTTAACTTATGAAGGAATTATACAGAATTAAAGATAAAAAGAAAATGTGTTTTATGAGAGGAAATTTATTATTGTAAATCATGGTGTGTGGTTATGGTGGTGGTTGTCGGTGATAGTGGTGTTGGTAGTGATAGAAGTGGTGGTGATGAAGGTGGTCTTGGTTCTTGGTTATGATAGTGGTGATGGTGGAGGACTACGCGAATAATGGATGAATGAGGTGTGAAAAACTAGAGATGGAGACACACACACACACACACACACACACACACACACACACACTTTCAGTATACATATAATATACTATTATTGTAAGGATACGCTACCGTCTAATTTCACCTGGCTGCAACTGGGTCGACTCTGGGCGCCTCACTCATTGGCCATCCCCATGAAACTAGAGTCAGTGACCAGAGTGATAGAAGACGAGTACCATATCCACTCGACCACCCCAAAAACTTTGAGTACAAATAAGATTGAAATAACCTGACCTGACCTGACCTAACCTGACCTGACCTAACCAAACAAGCTGTGTTATTTCATGGAGTGGAAAGTACGTTAATAGTTCTTTGCCTCCGAATTGTAGGACTTGAGATAAAGTGTTTTTTTCGTATGGACGACGTAGACAATTCTGTATATTTTACAGTAACGACACATTAGATCTATTAATGGCATTAGTAGATCATTTCTCTTCCTACTGTTTTTTCTCTTTTCCTTTTCATCTTTAGCCTCCTTCTTCTCCTCCTCCTCTTTCTTTCCTCTTCTTTCTATTTTCTTCCCCGTAGTTAATTATTTTGTCACCCATATTCCCTTCCTCGTTCTCTTCGTCTTCCTCCTCGAACCTCTTCTCTCGCTTTCCTTTTCGGGTTTTCCTTCTCTTCTTCCTCCTTCTCTTCTACCATCTCCTTCTCTTCAGTTTCTTCTCTTCCTCCTCCTCCATACTGCGTGATCACAACCAATGGTACACTGTCATCATACATCCAACATATAAATGGTGTGTAAATATGCCGCGCAAGAGGTGAAAATTTGGGGCGATAAAATGTGTCTTTTCTTTTTTCTTCACCTCCTCCTCCTTTCCCCTTCACTATTTTTTTCTCTTCTCTTCCAGTTCCTCCTTCAGTCTTTTGTCTTCTTACTCCTCCTCCTTCTCCCTTTCCCATTTCTGTCGTCGCTTTCTCTTCCTTCCTTCCTTCCTCATTTTTTTCTCTTCTCATCTTACTCCTCTTCCCCCTCCTCTTTTCGTCTTCTCTTCCTCCTCCTTCTATTTTTCTTCATCACTTACCTTACCTCTTCTCCTCCTCCTCTTCATCGTCTGTTTATCTTCCCATTTTCTCTTCAATTTCCGCCTTGTTTTCTCCTCATCCCCTTCCGCTTCTCCACTTTTTTTAAATCCTCGGTAATGAAAGTGGGAGCAAATTTTTGCGAAGAAAACTACTCAATTATTTTTTTTTGTCATGAAGCAAAAATTTGGTTAAGCTGGAGAGAGAGAGAGAGAGAGAGAGAGAGAGAGAGAGAGAGAGAGAGAGAGAGAGAGAGAGAGAGAGAGAGAGAGAGTAAAAAGGCAACGAAAAGGAGGAGAATGGGTAAAGGGTGATTAAAAAAAGGAAATGAGTCGATTTAAACGAGGGAAAAAAAAAAGATGCCCAACTGTCCCGTAGTCATGACCACCAGGACGCAGCGAGGTCGACACTACAATTCTAAAGTTAGGTACCTAGTTACAGCTGGATGGACTGAGAGTGCCCCCAGGATCGAACCACTGACCCTAAGGACATATAGCTAGCGTAGTATCCACATGGCCTCCGCACTTCATGAATGAGGTCACACAAATTAAATAGCATTCGTAGGAGGATATTAAAACAAGCGATATACAGTAGGAGAGAAGGATAAGGTGTGTGTGTGTGTGTGTGTGTGTGTGTGTGTGTGTGTGTGTGTGTGTGTGTGTATGTCAGGAGGGGGGATAGACTGCGCCACGCCACTTGAACAATGTAATACGATTATGGTGGAGGAATATTACCCGTCAGCTGGAGGTGTTCTGGCGGACTGTCGTAGTGGCTGAGTATATTCTCCGGGAGTAGGGAAGTTCGCACCTTCGTTAGCGAGAGTAGGAGGTCCTCGTCAGGAGAGTGGCGCCCCTGGGAACTCGGGTATTGGGTGTATTTTAGACACATTATGGATGCTAATGAGTTGCTTGCCTGCCTGGATGCCTGCTCAGGTGCCTGCTTGTGTGCCTGCCTGGGTGCCTGCTTGGGTGCCTGCCTGAGCGTCTGTTTGAGTGTCTGCTTGGTTGTCTGCCTGGCTGATGCCTGCTTGGGTGCCTGCTTGGCCTGCTTGGGTGTCTGCCTGGTGCCTGCTTGGGTGCCTGCTTGGGTGCCTGCCTGGTGCCTGCCTGGCCTGCTGGGTGCCTGCCTGAGCGTCTGCTTGAGTGTCTGCTTGGGTGTCTGCCTGGGTGCCTGCTTGATGCCTGCTTGGGTGCCTGCTTGCTTGGGTCCTGCTTGGTCTGCTTGCGCCTGCTTGGCCTGCCAGTGCCTGCCTGCGTCTGCCTGCGCCTGCCTGATGCCTGCTTGTCTGCTTGGTGCCTGCTGATGCCTGATGCCTGCTTGGCCTGCCGCCTGCTTGGGTGTCTGCCCGGGTGTCTGCTCGCGCCTGCCTGCTGCCTGCCTGCATGCCTGCTTGGGTGTCTGCCTGGGTGCCTGCTTGGATGCCTGCTTGGGTGTCTGCCTGGGTGCCTGCCTGGGTGCCTGCTTGGGTGCCTGCTTGCGTCCCTACCTGGGTGCCTGCTTGTTTGCCTGCGTTACTGCCTGAGTGCCTTCTTCGTTACCTGTTTGCCTTCACTGTTAGTTGTACACATTACTCATTCAGTCACTCGGTCTTCTGTGTTATTCATCCAGTGTGAGAGTACAACGTCGACCAACAAGAGGTCAACCATGTGTCATCCAGGTGCCTATCATGTGTCATCCGGGGGTCAACCACGTGTCATTCAGAGGTCAAACATGTGTCGTCCAGAGGTTAAACATGTGTCGTCCAGGGGTCAACCATGTGTCATTTAGGGATCACTCATGTGTCAACCACGTGTCATCCAGGGGTCAACAGTGTGTAATATTCTCCATGTGAGCATCTGTTCTCTCTGTAGGTGTCGGGAGAGCTCTTGGTATACTTGGGATGCGAGTATACATGAGGGTACTCCATATACACACGAACGTACAGTAGTTATGTGTACTTTATATATACATGGACGTACAGTAGTTATGTGTCCGTAATATACACACGGACGTACAGTGGTTATGTACACATTTTATACACTGGTACTTGGGTGTCCTGTGTATGAAAGGTAGAGAAGGAGAGAGTAAGATGAAAATGCAATAGAAGGAGAAGAAGAGAAACAGGTGTAATGGCAACAAGCGAAGATGGTGCTTGACCGTGTGTGGTGTGGTGAAAGGACTTTGAAGCGCAGGAGGGAAGGAAGGGGGGAAGAAGTTAAATAAGACGGCGAGGAAACAGAAAACAAAAACGAAGAAGGGGAAGGAAGAAGGAGCAGGAAGATAGGGTGGAGGACATGTAGGAGGGGAAGAGAGGGTAGGGGAAGAGAGGGTAGAGGAGGAGGAGGAGAAAAAAGAGGCTTGAAGAGGAGTAGGAAAAAGAATAATTAGAGTAGAAGGAGGAGAGACAAAATAAAAAAAAGAGGAGGAGCAAGAGGGGATAGATAATAAGGAGGAGAAAGAGAGGTTATAGTAGAAAGAAGAAAAAGAAGAAACAAATAAACTAAAATTAATCATGAGAAAAAAATAAACATACTATAAACCGTAATAAACCACAAAGAAGGAAAAACAGCAAGAATAACTAAACAACATAATAATAAACATGAAATAAACCAAAACCAGAAAACAAGATAGACAAAGAAACAAAAAAGCAAAAAAAAAAGGAATAAGAAATAAAATATAGCGAGCTTTTGTGATTTAAGTAAAAAAATATTGCAACATAACTCTACGGAGATTGGTCACCGCGTTTCACTACCAGAGACTTGTTACCCGATGCATTATATGTAATTAACTTTTATGGCAGTCGGTATTGAGATAAATTTAAGTATGAGTGTATCGGTGCATGAGTGTATCTGTGTATGAGTGTATCTGTGTATGAGTGCATCTGTGTATGAGTGCATCGGTGTATGAGTGCATCTGTGTATGAGTGTATCTGTGTATGAGTGTATCTGTTTATGAGTGCATCTGTGTATGAGTGCATCTGTGTATGAGTGCATCTGTGTATGAGTGTATCTGTGTATGAGTGCATCGGTGTATGAGTGCATCTGTGTATGAGTGTATCTGTGTATGAGTGTATCTGTGTATGAGTGTATCTGTGTATGAGAGTATCGGTGTATGAGTGCATCTGTGTATGAGTGCATCTGTGTATGAGTGTATCTGTGTATGAGTGTATCTGTGTATGAGTGTATCTGTGTATGAGTGTATCTGTGTATGAGTGTATCTGTGTATGAGTGTATCTGTGTAAGGTGTATCTGTGTATAGTGTGTCTGTGCAGAGTGTGTCTGTGTATGTCTGTGTATAGTGTGTCTGTGTACTTAGGTGTATCTGTGTATAGGTGTATCTGTGTATGAGTATGTATCTGTGTATAGTGTATCAGTTGGCAGTGCATCTGTGTATAGTGCATCTGTGTATGAGTGCATCTGTGTATGAGTGTATCTGTGTATGAGTGTATCTGTGTATGAGTGTATCTGTGTATGAGAGTATCGGTGTATGAGTGCATCTGTGTATGAGTGTGTCTGTGCATGAGTGTGTCTGTGTATGAGTGTGTCTGTGTATGAGTGTGTCTGTGTATGAGTGTATCTGTGTATGAGTGTATCGGTGTATTTTTGTGTAAATTAAATAAAATTAAATATGAAAAATAGAAAAGTAAAGTTGAGATTAAAATATATGATGAATTATTACTTTTAGTTGTTTATCACACACACACACACACACACACACACACACACACACACACACACACACACATCTCTCATCCATATCAATCCTCTCCCCCATTCCCTTCTTCTACCCACTACTCCTCCCCTCCCCCTCTCCCACTTCTCTCTCTTTCCACTCCGTTCTCTCACCTAGTACTCCTCCCTCCCTCCCTTCTCCTACCCACCAACCCTATCTCCCTCCTCTACCCCAATAACCACCTCCCCTCCACACAACACACACACCCTCTTCCCCACAACAACCATATTTCCTCCCCCTACATCTTCGCCACCACCCCCTCCCCACTTCCCTCTACCACCCCCATCACAACACATCTGCATCTCCCTCACCTCCCCTTCTACCCCCACTACACCCATCACCTCCTCCCCATCTCCCTCTCCCCCATCACCACGCCCCAACCCTCCAACACAACAAGGCCTAACTCGGTATTAGTATTTATTGGCCTCACACGGTGCTAATCCCAAGTGACACGGGGTAAGAGGGAGTGTAGGTAAGTAGGCCATTAAACCTTTACCAGCACAGGAATCAACATCAACCGAATTATTTATCAGTCACGAAACTTTCCTCGTTTACGGGTTTTACTTTGATTTACTAACGTTGGGTATTTTGATTATTATTCTTTTTATCCTGTTTCTCTGTTTCTATCGGGTGTTCACTAGTTGGGTGGTGAGCTTGGGTGAGTGTGGGTGAATGTGGATGAGTGTAGATGGATGTGGGTAAGTATGGGTGAATGTGGATTGAGTGTGAGTGGATGTGGGTTAATATGGGTGATAGATAACAAGGACATGGGAGAGACACGAGTAAAATAACCTAACCTAACCTAACCTAACCACAACCAACCTAACCTAACCTAACCTAACCTAACCTAACCTAACCTAACCTAACCTAACCACAACCAACCTAACCTACTAATCAATCATAAGCCGAATTTTCATTTTAGGTTTCATAACGTGTCCAGACTCTTCTAAGACTCCCTCAACAACTTCATCTTGGAAAAGTTTGTTGTCAATATATTAATAAGCTGGCGGAGTCCTTCCCTCAATCTGCCCAACAGGTATCGCCTCCAGGGACTTAAAGGAAGAACAAGGTAGGAGAACGACTGAAGCCCTCCAAAGCACCCTTATTACTGCCTCTCCCTGGACTGCCTCTCCCTGGACTGCCTCTCCCCGAAGTCTTGCTCCCTGTGATACTGAGGAAATATAACAAGAACACAAGACAACATACAAATCGTCTTGAGAAATATGTATAAGTATAATCTTCAAATTTCTCACTTAACCTAACCTAACCTAACCTAACCTAACCTAACCTAACCTAACCTAACCTAACTTTAACTTCAAAATCAAGTGAAGATGTAAAAAATAAATATAGAAATAATTGTGGAAAAAAAAATGAAAGTGAGTGTGGGTGAGTGTGGGTGAGTGTGGGTGAGTGTGGGTGAGTGTGGATGAGTGTGGATGAATGTGGGTGGTTGTGGGTAAGTTTGGGGGTTATTGTCTGGTGACTGTGGGTAGGTATGGGTAAACGTGGGTTAATGTAGGCGAGTTTGAACATTTAATCTTACGCGAGACTCAATACTAAAGGAAGATAGTCTGGTATTTCGGGCTATATCAGATGAAGGTATTGATCCAGGTTTGTGAGCACTTTGAGTATTAGGGAAGGAAGGAAGGAAGGAAGGAAGGAAGGAAGGAAGGAAGGAAGGAAGGAAGGAAGGATGTTGGGGAAGGAGGTTATTAGGGTAAGTGGTTATAACCATTATAGGGTGGCTGGGGAGGGGAGGAGGGGAGGGGGTGGTTAGATGTGAAGGGAGGGGGTTGTAGGGTGGTTAAGAGGGGAAAAGTGTGATGGGTGGTTAGATGAAGTGAGGGGTTAGGTGTTGGGAGGGAATTACAGGAGGGGGACGTAAAGGGAGAGTGGGGGGGAGGAAAGGGTAGGTGTACTGTGTGTTAATTATTACTATAGATGTATTCCTCTTCACCTGCCTCATATATTATTGTTGTATATATACAATTACGTTAGTTATTTCACATTTATGTAACACCACCTTGTAAATTATTGTAACTTTACTTCATACTGTTATTTACTGGTACTTTTGAGCATTTTTTCTGGTTTTGAAGTTATTTGATTATTTCTTTATAAGTAGTTCGTGGAAGACGGTCGTACAACAGGTCAAATGTACTGTTATAAAATTTTAGGTAAAGTATTGTATATATATATTATTTTCCTCTGATTTTATATACGTATTTTATTACTGTGCTGTGTGTGTGTGTGTGTGTGTGTGTGTGTGTGTGTGTGTGTGTGTGTGTGTGTGTATTCAATAAACATGTATGTGTATATATGTACGTAACCTATATTAGATAACACCCTTAGACTATATCAAATTATAACATGTAATATACTTTATTATCATTTACTTCAATAACTTCATCCTTCATCTACTTCTCGAGTACCTTCAACACCAGCCTCGTTCTCTGTTTATCGTAACACAACAAAAAACGAGTTAGTTTATACGAGCAAGATTTTCTTTACGTCTCTGAATGTAGAGCAAATTACATTGTCTCAGATGACACAGTTATGATGAGGTCTTATAAGAGCGTCATCACGAAGCCGGGAATACGAGAGAGAGAGAGAGAGGAGAGTCATCGACCTGACAAAGGAGTATATAAGAGTAAATAGGATTAAATAGGAGTATGTTAGAGAATCAGAACAGGAAACCAATTGGACGATAGGAGGAATGAGTTAGGGAGGAGGAAGGAAGGAAGGAAGGAAGGAAGGAAGGAAGGAAGGAAGGAAGGAAGGAAGGGTGGGGGAGAGGTCAGTAGGGTAGGGAGGTTATAAAGTGGTAGGGGAGAGGAAGTTATAGGGTGGTTGGAGAAGAGAGTACACGGAGAGGCAGGAAGTAATGTAGGAAGGAGGCAGGAAGGGAGTAGGGGAGGCAGGGGGGAAGGGAAGGGAGGCAGGAGTGGGGAGGAGAGGGCAAGGGGGAGGGCAGGTGGTGGTTAAGGAAGGGGGAGCAAGGAGCAGGGAAGGAGGCAAGGAGGTAGGCAGGAAGGAAGGAAGGAGGCAGGGAAGGGGAGGCAGTGGGAGGAAAGGAGGCAGGGGGAGGGAAGCAGGGTAGGAAGGTGAAGTAGGAAGGGGAGGAGAGGGAAGGATGGTGGGGTAAGGGGAAGCAAGGGAAGGTAGGGGTAGAGGAAGTGAGGGACGGTAGAGTAGGTAAGGTAGGGGTGGAGGGAGGTAAAGAAGTAGGGGTAGGGTGAAGAGGTGGAAGGTAGGGGAGGAAAGGTAGGGGGGGGTAGGGGTTATGGAGAAGGGGAACGAATCTCCTTGTCAGATTTATGGTGATATATGGTTCATTAGCTACGTGTGTGTGGGGGGTATGTATATGCAAATCTGTAGGTATAAAATACAGTATATGTGTAGCGACCGTATATATGTCTGTTGTATATATATATATATATATATATATATATATATATATATATATATATATATATATATATATATATATATATATATATATATATATATATATATATATATATATATATATATATATATGTGCGTCAATGTTTGTAAGTGTATATGCACGTGCATGTGTGTTTTGTGTATATATATTTGTGTTTACGTATGAATATGGCAGTATAGGAGTGAGTGTGAGTGTGATGTGTGTGTGTGTGTGTGTGTGTGTGTGTGTGTGTGTGTGTGTGTGTGTGTGTGTGTGTGTGTGTGTGTGTGTGTGTGTGTGTGTGTGTGTGTGTGTGTGTGTGTGTGTGTGTGTGTGTGTGTGTGTGTGTGTGTGTGTGTGTGTGTGTGTGTGTGTGTGTCCCTCACTAGTAATAAATGGAAGATGGAAATAACATGACTGGGTTCCGTTATGGTGAGCAGTTAGTATTCGCCAACACCTGATAAGCAGTGATCCGTCTGACCAAGTGTGTAGTGGATGGGTCAGAACCAGGTGTTGTATAAGTCACTGGCATCATGTAGTTCTCCTGAACATGTGAACATGGTAGGTGGGAAATGATGATGAAGAGGAGGAGGAGTGGAGGGGAGGAGGGGGGGAGGAGGGGGGGAGGAGGAGAAGAAGAAGGAGGAGGAGGAGGAGGAGGAGGAGGAGGAGGAGGAGGAGGAGGAGGAGGAGGATGGTAGTATTTGCTCTTCCATCTAAATTTATCTTTAGCATAAGATTCTGAGTTTCTGTCATTACTAGTTAATTTCCTCTGAGTTAATTGTATCTTTAAGTTTAGAGAGAGAGAGAGAGAGAGAGAGAGAGAGAGAGAGAGAGAGAGAGAGAGAGAGAGAGAGAGAGAGAGAGAGAGAGAGAGAGAGAGAGAGAGAGAGAGAGAGAGAGAGAGAGAGAGATCTTCAGACTCATTTTCTGATGTATATAGAAATTAACATACACCATTACACACACATAGTTAAACATATACACACTCCCACATTCACAGATAAATAATATAATGGTTGCCCCCTCGTGTGTGGGGCTGGCACAAGGGCCACCTAGGCGTGAATTTGTTTAAGGTGTAGAAGCTGTCACCATCACAACAACCACGCCCTAAGTTAACGAGTTGCATGACCCAGTGTCAAGGAATAGTCTGAGAAGACCGGACAACTCGCCAACTGCACTGGCTAACCATCACCCCGGAACACGATCCACAAATCGATTAACATCCAGGTCACCAGTTACTGCTGGGTAGACAGAGGCAAATGGCGTAAAGAAACTTACCCATAGTTTCACCCTGCCCGGGGAGCGAACTCGGGACCATTATACCACATTCAAAGATACACACACCAACCATCTCATCTCACCCCCCTCCCACCCCACACACACACCCACTCTGCAACCCACCCACCCGCCCACCCACATACACACAGTAAACCTCCCGTGTTTGTCTCTACCCTATTCCTATTACATCACTCATTCAACACTATATTGACACACACACACACACACACACACACACACACACACACACACACACACACACACACACACACACACACACACACACACACACACACACACACACACACACACACACACACACACACACACACACACACACACACACACACACACACACACACACATCACCTTTATTACCATTACTACTCTTTCAAAGCAACAATATTTCCCCAACGCCTTTTTCCACACCCCTTCTGTGTATCTAATTAATTCTTAAACCTTTATCACAGGTGTTGAGTTAGACAGGAAGGACAGATTTTATAGGCAGGTGACAATAATTGATGTTATGTTGGGGAATTTTTTTTGTTTTGTTCGTATATTTATGTTTACATGTTTTGCCTTAAGACTCTTCACTAAATGCTTAACCCAAATTGCACAGTCTATATTAGGTCAGCCATAACTGTATAGTAGTGTAGCCATGAAACATACAGTAAATAGTGCAGTGTTTCAGCCATGAGTTTCCTTCGTTACTCCGACAATCACAGAGGGCGTGGGTGTATGACTCATTATCACCCTCGCTACAGAAGGCGTCACAGTAGGAGGTTCAGTAACTGGGTGCTGTTACCTCACACTTGGGTCTTTGAGGTCCCAGCCAGCAATCACTGCCCTGTGTACCTGAGAGAATTGTTATATATAATATTTGTCGTGCTTGTGTGTGTGTGTGTGTGTGTGTGTGTGTGTGTGTGAGTGTGTGTGTGTGTGAAAGCAACCAGTAGAGTCAACACAACAGTCCACAGCTTCGCACCTACAGATTCTTGACAACAAAACAACTATCAAGGTCATTCAAGCACGTTTTTCACCATACATCACAGCAGCGTCCAGTGTAAAACAATCGACCAACATCATCATCACAACACCCACCATCATCACCATAAATTCACGGCCCGTCACCACACACACACCGATGCTTAATGACCTATATATCATCACAAATTCACCCAAGGCTTCCCTCACCATCACTCCCTCTTCTCTTACCCACTAGAACCTCACCGCCACTCACTTCCTCACCCCTCATTCTCTTTCCCACTCCTTACCTCACCTCCTACCCTCTTCTAAACCTCTCCCTTCTCCCCTACCAACCCCACTTTCCCTCTCTCTCCACCTTTTCTACCCAATTATACAGTCTGTCTGTCTGTTTATCTACACTCGCTAATTCCCGTCAGCGCTCATGACAGGAACACAGTTTAAATAACACACACCGAGAGACTGACATGGTGGAGCTAAGTTGTAATGCCGGACAGTGTGGCCTTTTTTATGTCTGTCTATCTGTATGTCTGTCCGTGTCTATCTGTATGTATGTATGTCTCTGTATTTGTCCGTCTGTCTGTGTCTATCTGTCTGTACGTATTTCTCTGTCTGTCTGTCTGCGTTTGTCTGTATGTATATCTTTGTTTATTTATCTGTATGTCTTTGTCCATCTCTCTCTCTCTCTCTCTCTCTACAACCATGTTTTCTTTTTGTTTGTCAGTCTGTTTCTGTCTATATATCTATCTGTCTGTCTAAATGTACTTCTCTCTATCTGTCCTTTTGTGCATGTCTATTAATCTCTCTCTCTCTCTCTTCTTTTTTGTCGTTTTACTACATGTGTCACTATTATCTGTCTGTATGTCTCAGTATGTCCGTCCGTCTGTCTGTCTCAGTATGTCCGTCTATCTGTCAATCTCCATCTGTTAAAACACACACATAACCACTACACCAGTATACAGTACAAACATGGACCACATAACCGGAATAACATAATATAAACTTGCAATTAAAAGAGAACAGCGTTTGTGTGTATCGGTTTAGTGGTAATGCATTTTTAATTACATGTAATCCAATGTTTAATTAAGCGTCGTTAGTAATTATCTGTTCCTCCCGTATTAAGATGTGGTTAATGGATACATAATTAGGCTCAGGTAGGCCGAGTTAATGTATATTCCCTTTAAGTGTTTTTTTATGCATTGATTTTGTGAATTAAGACATGTATGTGTATGTATGTATGTATGTGTGTGTATGTATAGATATGTGTGTATGTATATGTATGTGTAAAAGTGTATGTATGTGTGTGTATATGTATGTATGTATGTATGTATGTATGTATGTATAAAGTATGTATGCTCAAAAAAACATAGATTTTATTATATATGATTACATGAACATTCACACGCACATATCTTCCTCCCTCTCTCCCTATAAAATACACACACACACACACACACACACACACACACACACACACACACACACACACACACACACACACACACACACAATAAACAGGAGGCATAAATAAACATAACTTACCTCACCTTTTGTGCTTAGGTCACGATTTACAAAGGTTTCCCATAACAAATATTCCCTCGTAAGTGAAAACGCGATGATTAAAAAATAAATAAATAAAATAAAATAAAAATCATGTTTTATTCAGAATTGATATTGATTTTGTATCTTTAATTTGACTCATATTAAAGAGAGAAAGAATTTTGAGTATGTGATCAGGTCTACGGCTCTGAGACTTAAGGTATATTAATTTATAGTTTATAGTTGTGGAGAGCATAGGAAGGTCTTATAAGCTAATAGTCTGTCTTTCAGTCTCACTCTATAGTTGAGAGAGAGAGAGAGAGAGAGAGAGAGAGAGAGAGAGAGAGAGAGAGAGAGAGAGAGAGAGAGAGAGAGAGAGAGAGAGAGAGAGAGTAGAGAGAGAGAGAGAGGCGATAAGTACAAGCTGGTAAATGTATCGAGCGGTGAGATATACAAGGGTAAATTTTATACAGAAATGGGCAGGGGGAGGGACTGGAAGGCTGAGCAAGGATTGGGAGGTACAACAAGGGATTGGAATGTAAGGATTAGGGTACATAACAAGACTCCTGGATAACGAAAGATTGGGAGTATAACGATAGATTAGTGATATAATGAGACTGGCAAGATAACGACATTGGTGATATAACAAGATTGGTAGGTTAACGAAAGATTAGGATATAGCGATTGATTAGTGTAAAAACGAAATAAGGTTGATATAACGAGTTGATTGGCAAGATAAAGAGAGATTGGGAGTATAATACGTTTGGCCTTATAACGAGAAATTGGAGTATGACGGGAGATTGGGGGCAGTGGAAGATATAAGTGCAGATTGGAAGGTGATTAGGGATGAGCATCAGAGGATTAGAGTCAACACACTTAGCTGTATGTCACGGCGGTAGAGAGAGAGAGAGAGAGAGAGAGAGAGAGAGAGAGAGAGAGAGAGAGAGAGAGAGAGAGAGAGAGAGAGAGAGAGAGAGAGAGAGAGAGAGAGAGAGAGAGAGATTAAATACAAAAAAGAAAAATTTACAGATATATAAAGAATAAGTAAGACATAGACAGACAGCCCAGCCATCCAATTAGCCATAAACACGAGACATAACACAAGACAACCCCTAACTTGCCTAAGGTACAAAACTACGTCTGTCTTTAACAATATCATACGGTTAATTAAGGCTCCACAATGTTAAGTCAAGCATCTCAAGGTAATAACATGACGCAGTGGTCCGATGAATTCCAAAATGAACACTGTGACTCCTGTTGTCTCGGTAGGGTTGTCAAAATCCCTCGTTCGTTGTGTCATATTGTCTAGTTCAATTTTTTGGTGTACCTGTGTCAACCTGGAACGAATAAACTAATGAAGAACAGGTGTCTAGATTAAGGTTATGTTGAATCCCTTGAGTACGGGGATTTAACCTCTTGAGTACGAGGATTTAAGCTCTTGGGTATGAGGATTTAATCTCTTGAATACGAGGATTTAAGCTCTTGGGTATGAGGATTTAACCTCTTGAGTACGAGAATTTAAGCTCTTGAGTACGAGAATTTAAGCTCTTGGGTATGAGGATTTAATCTCTTGAGTACGAGGATTTAAGCTCTTGAGTATGAGGATTTAATCTCTTGAGTACGAGAATTTAAGCTCTTGGGTATGAGGATTTAATCTCTTGAGTGCAAGGATTTAACTTCTTGAGTATGAAGATTTAAGCGCTTGGGTTCGAGGATTTAAGCTCTTGAGAAGGAAGTTTTAAGCTCTTGAGTGCGAGGATTTAAACTCTTGAGTACGATGCTTTAAGCTCTTGAGTACGAGGATTTAAGCTCTTGAGTGCGAGGATTTAATCTGAGTACGATGATTTCAGCAATGAGTACGATGGTTGAACCCTTTACGCGCGATGATTTCAACCCTTAATTTCAATAGGTTAATCCCTTGAGTACGAGTTTAATGCCTTGGGTAAGACGCCTTAACCCCTTAAGTACGATGGGTTAAGTCCTTGAATACGATGACTTAACCCCCAGAGTTCAGATATCCAGTTTTAGCCGCCGAATTAACCACCCTGAGTACAATAATTTGACCCGAGTACAGTAATTTGACCCCTGAGTACAGTAAATAACTCCCAAGTACAGTAAATTGACCCTTGAGTACAGTAAATTCACCCCTGAGTACAGTAAATAGACCTCCTGAATACAGTAAATTCACCTCCTGAGTAGGATACCATAAGACCTTCCCAACTAACATAAACAAGTTGAAATATGACAAAGATGAAGAGTAATGTTTACTCGGTTTACAGAGAGACGCTTACATCACAAACCAGAATATCATTTTACCTCTGAATAAGCTGTCTTTAATGAGGCGACGAAAGATGCACACACACACACACACACACAGTATGGCGCGTGACGAGGAAGGGAGGGAAAAACCATTTGTTATACAGGATTGAACACTCAGTGAGGATGAGGTTTCTAACACCCCATCTTAGGTTTCTAGCGACTGAAAGAAACCTTGGAACACCTCAGATTAGATTGATTCAATAAGACGACATTTTGTCCGGATCTTAATTAATCTTGAAGACGTATAAAATATTTACACATTATTATCATTGTATTCCTTAACCCAGATTTCCAAACAGGTGCAAACACAGGTATTTAAGGAGTCAGGTAGAGGTGCAAAAACACACGAGTATTTAGAGTCAGGTAAGTGCAAACACGGGTAGTTAGAGTCAGGTAGAGTTCAAACACGAATTATAGAGTCAGGTAGAGGTGCAAACACGGGTATTTAGAGTCAGGTAGAGGTGCAAACACAGGTATTTAGAGTCAGGTAGAGGTGCAAACACGGGTATTTAGGAGTCAGGTAGAGGTGCAAACACGGATTTTGGAGTCAGGTGAGGTGCAAACACAGGTATGAGAGTCAGGTAGAGGTGCAAACACGGGTATTTAGAGTCTGGTAGAGGTGCAAACACGGGTATTTTTAAAGTCAGGTAGAGGTGCAAACACGAGGTATTTAGAGTCAGGTGAGGTGCAACGGGTTTTAGAGTCAGGTAAGTGCAACACGGTTTTAGAGTCAGGTAGAGGTGCAAACACAGGTATTTAAGAGTCAGGTAGAGGGCAAACACGGGTATTTAGATTCAGGTGAAGTCAAACACGGGTATTTAGAGTCAGGTGAGAGTGCAAACACAGGTATTTAGAGTCAGGTACAGGTGCAAACACGAATATTTAGAGTCTGGTAGAGGTGCAAACACTGGGACACAAACACAGGGACAAATACAATAATAAAGTAAAAAACCAAACAATATGCAGTCATCAGCTGGAATCAAATTACATCATCTCATCATATCATCTCATCCACGAAAGTTTAATCATGGAACTCGAAGGAGGAAAGAACGACATGATCTGACAGAGATTCAACAACAATTCTCATTACTGCCAATGAGCCGTTTAAGTATAGCTTCACTCCTCATCTCCTGGACCCAACTTGCTAAAGATACTTAACTTGTTTCCTGAGTAACTGAGAGAAAGAGAATAGCGTCTATTACGGTATAATTTCCGTGTCACATTATCATCAACTTTGAAAATTAAACAAATATATTTTTATTTTTTTTTTATGTCTACGATATTTTTTGATAATTTAGGGGTTTGTATGGTAAAATTTTTGGTATTATGATTGAATTGAGGACATGTTTAGGTGTCTAGGAGGTATAGGTAATTTATCTCATTTGGAATTAGGAAAAAACAACCCGAGTATCTGTAATCATCATGCGAGAAGTGAGGCAAGGTTAGTGAGGCTTGATTAACCGGCCACAGTCCCCCTCTCTCACCAATGGCTTTCAAGAATTAATGAGGTCAGTCAGACTGGTGGATCCTGAATGTTGGTCCAAGTTTGCCGGCTGGAGTTGGCGATTGACACAAGTTTGACAGCAGTCCGTCGCGTGAAACAGAAAGGTAGGTTTTAAGCCCTTGCCCAGAAAAGAAAAGTTGACTGATTTTAAAACACCTACTCGTATTTTCGTATTTTCAGAACCTGTTTGAAGACTCCTAAATAAAAAATCAATTTCAATGGCGTCTGTACTAGAGTACTCCGGAAGAAAAGAAACATATATTTTTGTCTTCTCCGATAAATACTGAGACGAATTTCGTTAACGTTCAAGATTACTCCTCACGTCTTCACTTACTGGATAGAAGGATTTGTTAAAGAATTACAACGAGTCATACCAATAGACAGGATAATTAAAGGTCAATTGGAGAGAAATGTTATGATCATGATGCATTCCTCCTTTAACAGGTAACGAGGAGGTGTTTAGGGTGAATTATTTTACAACAATAAATACAAAGGTGGTTAAGAATGATGAGATGATCATAGGTATGATGAGAGATGATCACAAGGTACGATGAAGATGATTGGGTATGATGAGACATGATCGCAAGGTATGATGAGAGATGATCGCAAGGTATGATGAGATGATTGGGTATGATGAGAGATGATCATAGGTATGATGAGAATGATGTAAAGGTATGATGAGAGATGATCAAGGTATGATGAGAGATGATTGTAAGGTATGATGAGACATGATTGTAAATTATGATGAGAGGTTGATCGCAAAGGTATGATGAGAGATGATTATAAGGTATGATGAGAGATGATCATAAGGTATGATGAGAGATGATTATGAGTATGATGAGACATGATTAAGGTATGATGAGACATAGTTGTAGGTATGATGAGAGATGATCATAAGTTATGATGAGACATGATTGTAGGTATGATGAGATATGATGGAAGGTGAGTCTGTGTGTTGGATGTATACAATAAGAGGAGTTGTTTGTTCACCCCCCTATTCTTTGTTCTCATTTTCTTCCTTTCTCTTGCGTCCCATCTCAATTTCTGTTACATATCTTTTCATCCCATATTTTATATTTAAAAAAAAAAAAAAAAAAAAAAAAAAAAAATCACAAATTCCTCGATTCTCCTCGTCAAGTGATCATTTAAGACAGAAAGTGGAAAGAGCACCTGGTCCCTCCTAGGTAAAACTAAGAAACACAAGGAAAAATCAGTAATTTTCAAGTAATGGAAAAAAATGCAAATGGCGCCCAAAACAAAATGTCCTACACAGGCATCTGGCTAGATGACTGTTGCCTGATTCACACAGGGATTGGGTGAGACTGTGTGTTGTGGGATGGAATAAGACTGTTGTGGGATGGAGTAAGACTGTTGTGGGATGGGAAGACTGTGTGTTGTGGGATGGAGGTGAGACTGTGTGTTGTGGGATGGAGTGAGACTGTGTGTTGTGGGATGGAGTGAGACTGTTGTGGGATGAGTGAGACTGTGTGTTGTGGGATGGAGTGAGACTGTGTGTTGTGGGATGGAGTGAGACTGTGTGTTGTGGGATGGAGTGAGACTGTGTGTTGTTGTGGGATGGAGTGAAGACTGTTGTGGGATGGTGAGACTGTGTGTTGTGGGATGGAGTGAGACGTGTGTTGTGGGATGGAGTAGAGACTGTGGGGATGGAGAGACTGTGTTGTGGGATGGTGAGACTGTGTGTGTGGGATGGAATAAGACTGTCTGTTGTGGGATGGAGTGAGACTGTGTATTGTGGGATGGAGTAGACTGTGTTTGTGGGATGGGTAGACTGTGTGGTGGGATGGAGTGAGACTGTGTGTTGTGGGATGGTGAACTGTGTGTTGTGGATGGAGTGAGACTGTGTGTTGTGGGATGGAGTGAGACTGTGTGTTGTGGGATGGAGTGAGACTGTGTGTTGTGGGATGGAGTAAGACTGTCTGTTGTGGGATGGAGTAGAGACTGTGTATTGTGGGATGGAGGTGAGACTGTGTGTTGTGGGATGGAGTGAGACGTGTGTTGTGGGATGGGTGAGACTGTGTGTTGTGGGATGGAGTGAGACTGTGTGTTGTGGGATGGAGTGAGACTGTGTGTTGTGAGATGGGTGAGACTGTGTGTTGTGAGGATGGGTGAGACTGTGTGTTGTGGGATGGGTGAGACTGTGTGTTGTGGGATGGAGTGAGACTGTGTGTTGTGGGATGGAGTAGGACTGTGTGTTGTGGGATGGAGTGAGACTGTGTGTTGTGGGATGGAGTGAGACTGTGTGTTGTGGGATGGGTGAGACTGTGTTGTGGGATGGAGTGAGACTGTGTGTTGTGGGATGGAGTGAGACTGTGTGTTGTGGGATGGAGTGAGACTGTGTGTGTGGGATGGAGTGAGACTGTGTGTTGTGGGATGGAGTGAGACTGTGTGTTGTGGGATGGAGTGAGACTGTGTGTTGTGGGATTGGAGTGAGACTGTGTGTTGTGGGATGGGTGAGACTGTGTGTTGTGGTGGAGGTGAGACTGTGTGTTGTGGTATGGGTGGACTGTGTTGGGATAAGACTGTGTGTTGTGGGATGGAATTGAGACTGTGTGTTGTGGGATGGAGTAAGACTGTGTGTTGTGGGATGGAGTAAGACCGTGTGTTGTGGGATGGAGTAAGACTGTGTGTTGTGGGATGGAGTAAGACTGTGTTGTGGGATGGAAAGGAGCTGTGTGTTGTGGGATGGAGTAAGACTGTGTGTTGTGGGATGGAGTAAGACTGTGTGTTGTGGGATGGAGTGAGACTGTGTGTTGTGGGATGGAGAAAGACTGTGTGTTGTGGGATGGAGTGAAACTGTGTGTTGTGGGATGGAGTAAGACTGTGTTGTGGGATGGAGTAAGACTGTTGTGGGATGGAGTAAGACTGTGTGTTGTGGGATGGAGTAAGACTGTGTGTTGTGGGATGGAGTGAGACTGTGTGTTGTGGGATGGAGTGAGACCTGTGTGTTGTGGGATGGAGTAAGACTGTGTGTGTTGGGATGGAGAAGACCGTGTTGGGGATGGAGTGAGACTGTGGGTTGGGGGATGGAGTGAGACTGTAGGTTGTGGGATGAGTGAGACTGTGTGTTGTGGGATGGAGTGAGACTGTAGTGGGATGGAGTAAGACTGGTTGGGATGGAGTAAGACTGTGGTTGTGGGATGGAGTGAGACTGTGTGTTGTGAGATGGAGACTGTGGTGGGATGGAGGAGACTGTGTGGGGGGATGGAAAGACTGTGTGTGTTGGGGATGGAGTAAGACTGTGTGTTGGGATGGAGTAAGACTGTGTGTTGGGGATGGAGGAGACTGTGTGTTGTGGGATGGAGGAGACTGGTGTTGTGGGATGGAAGAGACTGTGTTGTGGGATGGAGTAAGACGTGTTGGAGGAGACTGTGTTGGGGATGGAGTAAGACGGTGGGGATGGAGAAGACTGTGTTGTGGGATGGGAGTGAGACTGTAAGGGGATGGAGTAAGACTGTGTGGTTAGGGATGGGAAGACTGTTAGGATGGAAAGGAGACTGTGGTTAGGGATGGAGTAATTGTGTTGGGGATGGAGTAAGACTGTGTTAGGGGATGGAGTAAGACTGTGTTGTGGGATGGAGTAAGACTGTTGTGGGATGGAGTAAGACTGGTGTTGTGGGATGGAGCAAGACTGTGTGTTGTGGGATGAGTAAGACTGTGTGGGGGATGGAGTGAGACTGTGTGTTGTGGGATGGAGTAAGACTGTGTGTGGGATGGAGTGAGACTGTGTGTTGGGATGGAGGAGACTGTGTGTTGTGGGATGGAGTGAGACTGTGTGTTGTGGGATGGAGTGAGACTGGGATGGGAGACTGTTGTGGGATGGAGTAGACTGAGGTTGGGATGGAGGACTGTGTGTTGTGGGATGGAGTAAGACTGTGTGTGGGATGGAGAAGACTGTGTGGGTGGGGACTGAAGGGGATGGAGTGAGACTGTGTGGGGATGGAGTGAGACTGTGTGGGATGGAGGAGACTGTGTGTTGGGGATGGAGTGAGACTGTGTGTTGGGGGATGGAGTGAGACTGTGTGTTGTGGGATGGAGTGAGACTGTGTGGTTGGGATGGAGTGAGACTGTGTGTTGTGGGATGGAGGAGACTGTGTGTTGGGGATGGAGGAGACTGTTGTGGGATGGAGTAAGACTGTGTGTTAGGGGATGGAGAGAAGACTGTGTGTTGTGGGATGGAGGGACTGTGTTGTGGGATGGAGTAAGACTGTGTGTTAGGGATGGAGTAAGACTGTGTGTTGGTGGGATGGAGTGTGTGTGTTGGGATGGAGGAGACTGTGTGTGGGGATGGAGGAGACGTGTGTTGGGGATGGAGGAGACCGTGTTGGGATGGAGAGACTGTGTGGGGGGATGGAGGAGACTGTGGTGGGATGGAAGATCAGGAGGGATGGAGAAGACTGTGGTTGAGGGATGGAGAAGACTGTGTTGATGGAAGTTGTGGGATGGAGAAGACTGTGTGTTAGGGGATGGAGTAAGACAGGTGTTGTGGGATGGAGTAAGACTGTGTTAGGGATGGAGTAAGACTGTGTTGTGGGGATGGAGTGAGACTGGTTGGGATGGAGGAGACTGTGTGTAGGGGATGGAGTGAGACTGTGTGTTGGGATGGAGGACTGTTGTGGGATGGAGTGAGACTGTGGTTAGGGATGGAGTGAGACTGTGTGTTAGGGATGGAGGAGACTGTGGCAGGGATGGAGGGAGACTGTGTGTTGTGGGATGGGAGGAGACTGTTAGGGGATGGAGTGAGACTGTGTTGTGGGATGGAGTAAGACTGTGGTTGTGGGATGGAGTGAGACTGTGTGTTGTGGGGATGGAGGAGACTGTTGGGGATGGAGGAGACTGTGGTTGGGATGGAGGAGACTGAGAGGGATGGAGTGAGACTGTGTGTTGGGGGATGGAGGAGACAGTGTTGTGGGGATGGAGTGAGACTGTGTGTTGTGGGATGGAGGAGACTGTTGGGATGGAGGAGACAGGTGGGATGGAGAAGACTGTGTGTTGTGGGATGGAGGAGATCTGTGTTGTGGGATGGAGGAGACTGTTGTGGGGATGGAGTAAGACTGTGTTAGGATGGAGTGAGACTGTTGTGGGATGGAGGAGACTGTTGTGGGGATGGAGGAGACTGTTGGATGGAGGAGACTGTGTTGGGATGGAGGAGACTGTTGTGGGATGGAGGAGACTGTGTGTTGTGGGATGGAGTGAGACTGTGTGGTGGATGGAGTGAGACGTGTGTGTTGTGGGATGGAGGAGACTGTTGTGGGATGGAGGAGACTGGTGTTGTGGGATGGAGTAGACTGTGTGTTGTGGGATGGAGGAGACTGTGTGTTGGGATGGAGGAGACTGTTGTGGATGGAGTAAGACTGTGTTAGGGATGGAGTGAGACTGTTGTGGGATGGAGGAGACTGTGTGTTGTGGGATGGAGGAGACTGGGGTGTTGGGATGGAGGAGACTGTGTTGGGGATGGAGGAGACTGTGTTAGGGATGGAGGAGACTGTTGGGGATGGAGGAGACTGTGGTGTTGTGGGATGGAGTAAGACTGTTGTGGGATGGAGGAGACTGTGTTGGGGATGGAGGAGACTGTTGTGGGATGGAGTGAGACTGTGTGTTAGGGGATGGAGTGAGACTGTGTGTAGGATGGAGTGAGACTGTGTGTTGTGGGATGGAGTAAGACTGTGTGTTGTAGATGAATAAGACTTATACTGAGATCAGATTAAGACTTGTATCTCGGACGTAGATAAGATTATACAAGACTTAGATAGACCACAGAAATAAGAAATAACCCAACATTGAATTTTAAGACTTAAAAGACGTAATAATAAAAAACGAACTTGTTCTAAAAAATTCATCCAATTCGGTCCATAATGTGAGTTTTAGTTTATAAATAAAAAGACAAAACACAAAATAAAAAAACGTAAATATAATCAAAATGAATAATTATAGACTAAGAACAACAAACAACGAAAATAATCAAAGTTGGATGAAAAGGAGATTTAATCCTATATAAGGTAAACAAACACGATTAATCATTTCAGTTATGATGACTGAAGTGTATCCAACTCTGTCTGATAAACTAATGTATCGTGTTCGGTAAGGGAGCGCGCCAGTAGCAGCTACGGGATTTCATTAATAATTGACAGCTGTTTTTACTGAACAGCTGTTTATTTACTGACAGCTGTTTTATTTACTGACAGCTGTTTTACTGACAGCTGTTTTTACTGACAGCTGTTTTATTTACTAACAGCTGTTTTATTTACTGACAGCTTTTTATTTACTGACAGCTGTTTTCTTACAGACAACTGTTTTCTTAAAATGACAGCTGTTTATATGTTAGCTAATCACGCTCTTCTGTTGATCTAGTTTTTTTGTTTTCGTTATTCCCTTAAAGACGATTCAGTCCTACGCAGCGAGGAGTCAGGACCAAGAACTTATACATTACTGGGCAGCTTTACTCAGTGTTTTATTTGTGATATTATCTGTTTGAACGAAATACAGTGAAACTTCTATTTAACGGACTATATGGAGATGAAAACCGTTATATCGCGGGTCCGTTAACAGAAACGTCCATCTAAAGCACTATAAAGCTGAAAGTTCGTTATATCGAGGGTCCGTTAGATGTGAAACCTACATCTCACTAATTATATGTAGAGAGGAGTCCGTTATATGGAGGTTTCACTGTAAAAAAAAAGAATGACAATATAATTTACTTTTGGTTTCGTTATTTCTAAAACAAAAATCTATTGTATGGTAATTAAGAAATATTGTGAAATTAACTTTATATTATTTATTTTTATAATACTTATTTCAGGTAAAACCAATAATTAATATTTGTATTTATTTAATCCGTCCTGGAAATTCAGTTCAATTATAAAAGTACGAAAATTATACTTTAACTTATTAACTCAAACGCACATCACCCACCCATATCCCAGTGACAGGAGCAATATCACTAACTTTGAAAATAAAACCTTGGATGTAGTTTTGCTTTTTCTAACTCCAATTTGCGCCATGGTAGAGAGATCCTGTGGGCATTAGAAAAATTTCACTTTGCCAACTCCAATCACATATAACTGCAGCATTAAGCACAGCACCTGTGTTTAGAAGGAAAATGTGAATTGCCTGGGTAGTGTTGATCCTCTCATCGTCACGACACGACCCTGAAAAGAACGGCTATCAAGGACCTTTCCAGAGTCGAGTCCTACGGGGTTCTGGAACTAGGGAGGACAGAAGAGCAGGGGATGGTGACAGCAACAGGAGAAGGTGGTGGGGAAGAGCAGGGGATGGTGACAGCAGCAGGAGAAGGTGGTGCGGGGAAGAGCAGGGGCCGGTGACAGCAGTAGGAGAAGCTGGTGCGGGAAGAGCAGGGATGGTGACAGCAGCAGGAGAAGGTGGTGGGGGAAGAGCAGGGGATGGTGACAAGCAGAAGAAGGGAAGAGCAGGGGAGGAACAGCAGGGAGAAGTGGTGAAGCAGGATGTGACAGCAGCAGGAGAAGGTGGTGCGGGGAAGAGCAGGGGATGGTGACAGCAGCAGGAGAAGGTCTGTGGGGAAGAGCAGGGATGGTGACAGCAGCAGAAGGTGGAAGGGAAGAGCAGGATGGTGACAGCAGCAGGAGAAGGTGGTGGGGAAGAGCAGGGGATGGTGACAAGCAGGAGAAGGTGGTGGGGGAAGAGCAGGATGGTGACAGCAGCAGGAGAAGGTGGTGCGGGGAAGAGCAGGGGATGGTGACAGCAGCAGGAGAAGGTGGTGCGGGAAGAGCAGGGGATGGTGACAGCAGCAGGAGAAGGTGGTGAGGGAAGAGCAGGGGATGGTGACAGCAGCAGGAGAAGTTGAAAGGGGAAAGAGCAGGATGGTGACAACAGCAGGAGAAGGTGCAGGGGGAAGAGAGGGGATGGTGACGTTAGTAGGAGAAGCTGGTGGGGAAACAGGGGATGGGTGACAGCAGGGATATTGCAGAGGGGGGAAGAGCAGGGGATGGTGACAGCAGTGAGGAGAAGGTGGTGCGGGGAAGAGCAGGGATGGTGACAGCAGCAGGATAGGAAGGTAGTGGGGAAGAGCAGGGGCCGGTGATGGCAGTAGGAGAAGTGGGGAAGAGCAGGGGATGGTGACAGCAGGAGGTGGTGCGGGAAGAGCAGGATGGTGACAGCAGAGAGAAGGTGGTGGGAAGAGCAGGGATGCTGACAGCAGCAGGAAGGTGGTGGGGAAGAGCAGGGGATGGTGACAGCAGCAGGAGAAGGTGGTGCGGGGAAGAGCAGGGATGGTGACAGCAGCAGGAGAAGGGTGGTGCGGGGAAGAGCAGGGGATGGTGACAAGCATAAGAAGCTGGTGCGGGGAAGAGCAGGATGGTGACAGCAGAAGTGGTGCGGGAAGCAGGATGGTGACAGCAGCAGGAGAAGGTGGTGTGCGGGGAAGAGCAGGATGGTGACAGCAGGAGATAGTAGGGAAAAACAAGGGATGGTGACAGCAGTAGGAAGGCGTGGTGCGGGAAGAGCAGGGATGGTGACAGCAGTAGGGAAGTGGTGCGGGGAAGAGCAGGGATGGTGACAGCAGCAGGAGAAGGTGGTGCGGGGAAGACAGGGATGGTGACAGCAGCAGGAAAGGTGTGTGCGGGGAAGAGCAGGATGCGATAAGCAGCAGCGGTAGGGAAGAGCAGGATGGTGACAGCAGCAGGATAGCTGTGCGGGGAAGAGCAGGAGGTGACAGCAGCAGAAGTTGCAGGTGCGGGGAAGAGCAGGGATGGTGACAGCAGCAGGAGAAGCTGAAGTGGGGGAAGAGAGGGATGGTGACAGCAGCAGGAGAAGGTGGGTGGGGAAGAGCAGGGGATGGAGACAGCAGCAGGAGAAGGTCTGTGGGGAAGAAACCACCACCACCAGTAGAAGCAGCAGTAGATGCAAGAGCAGCAGTAGCAGTAGAAACAACATATTAAGAGCAGCAGCAGTTACATCAAGAGACAAAAGTAAGGAAGGTGGTGGCGGCAGGAGCGAAACAACACCGGGAAACAAAGGTCGGGAGTACAGAAATAAACAACGCCAGGTACACACTGCAGGGTATAACAACAGAGGAACAGCATAAGCAACAACAGCAGGGAACAGCATAAGCAACAACAGCAGGGAACAGCATAAGCAACAACAGCAGGGAACAGCAAAAGCAACAACAGCGGGGAACAGCATAAGCAACAACAGCAGGGACAGCATAACAGCAACAGCAACAGGGGAACAGCATAAGCAACAACAGCAGGGAACAGCATAAGCAGCAACAACAAGCAGCAACAGCGGGAACAGCATAAGCAACAACAGCAGGGAACAGCATAAGCAACAACAGCAGGGAACAGCATAAGCAACAACAGCAGGGACAGCATAAGCAACAACAGCGAGGAACAGCATAAGCAACAACAGCAGGGAACAGCATAAGCAACAACAGCGAGGAACAGCATAAACAACAACAGCAGGGAACAGCATAAGCAACAACAGCAGGAACAGCATAAGCAACAACAGCATGGGACAGCAGCTGCAGCAATAAGACAATATTTGTCTTGCCTGTCTGAATATGTCTATATATAGATTCACTCGTTTCGTATTACTACCTGAACTAATTGTTTGTCTGTCTCTCTAATCCTCTTGTTGTCTGTGTCCTCTGTCTGTCTGTCTGTCTGTCTGTCTGTCTGTCTGTCTGTCTGTCTGTTTCTTTGTCACTCGGGTTTCAGATTACTATATGATTAAAAAAAATATTGACAGTTTCGACCAAAATAACATGGACACTTCTGGCGTCTAATTATGGGTAATAAGTGATTGATTCTCAGCTGGTCAACACTTATTATCAGTATCAATCAACTCAGCGTAACAGCATGAAATAAAAGGGTGTAATATAATGACAAAATAATGATCTAATTGATGTTAAATCCCAACTCTCCTGTACGTAAACGGCCTTAAAGTGTCTAAGGAATTTTGTTTGTAACTTTATGTATAGTGGATGGTGATTTCCTATCTGGTACTTGAAAATGAGGCTTCATTAATAATTTCATTTCAAAGTGAATTTAGAATCAATATCAAAGTTATAAATACAAAATAATATTATTATTTTGTATTTATATGTTGTTTTCATTATTATTTGAATTCAAAAGTTATTTCATATTTCCCTTCTCCTTTTCGATATTGTAATTATGTCCAAAATGAGTTGAAATGTACTATGAAGTGAGCATCTGAAAATACAAATTAGAACACAATTTATTTCGCTCCAAATTTTTTCTCAACAGACACCGATTATGACGACATTTTAAAAGTCGAATGAAACATTTTAAAGTTGAAACTGACTTACTAAAAAAAAGCCAAGAGCTCATGACCATTTTTATTTAAAATTCTGCGAGGTAAAATTCTAATCCTCTTTAAGGATGTTGTGTTCGGATCGTCATAAGATGTTAGCTTACTATTTTCTCGCCTAGATTGTTCATTCATTATGTATGCTCTAGCTCTCAATCGGCCAAAAAGTATCGTGACTTTTAAAGATTTGAAATACGAAGTAATATGAAACACAAAACGACTGATTGTGTTGATAGCCCTGTAGTTCTACGTCCACAAGCATATGTTGTCATTGTGTTGGTAACCCTGTTGACAGCATATGTTGTCATTGTGTTGGTAGCCCTGTTGGTAGCATATGTTGTCATTGTGTTGGTAGCCCTGTTGGTAGCATACAGTATGTTCCCATTGTGTTGGTAGCCCTGTTGGTAATGTATGTTGTACTGTATTGGCAGCTCTGTAGTACAATGGACCGAATGTTAACAGCTTTATATATTTTCCAGAATTCAAGAACGTAATAATAATAATAATAATAATAATAATAATAATAATAATAATAATAATAATAATAATAATAACAATAATAATAATAATAATAATAATAATAATAATAATAATAATAATAATAATAATAATAATAATAATAATAATAATAATAATAATAATAATAATTCTATTCTGAAATTCAAAACTAAATACATCCAGGAGTAAATAATTCACGTCGGTATATAGCACTTGTTTATGTATTAATGTTCACAGTATGGATTTATACACCACTTCTCTGAATTCCCCAAGTCGACTCACAATATCTTTCACAGACTATTTATTCTCGTACTTTGATACTATACGAAAGCTGTTGTAAAACCGTGAGTATTTTCCGGGTTTCTTTGCTGGTCTTTCCATTAACCTTCTCTGCCTCAGTGCATATCACATTCCACAGTAATATAAACAACGGATATACTGGTAAAGTTATTAAGTTGTATATAAACATTCTAAAAGCTATTATGATATGATTGCAAAAAATTAAAAAGGATCCTAGAGCTTTGTTCATGTTTATTAAGGAATATAACAGGTAAAACAAGGCTCGGGATTATTAGCTACGACGACAGAATGAGGTGGTAGAGGTGTTAATAATATATGTATTGACAGTATATGCCAGATGTGGTAATGGAAGGTATACTACTGTGTATATTAATATGTAGGAATTATATTATCTCCTTATTTAATATATTTAGCTAAAGGATTCCAATATACTACAATAATAACCTTCTGGAATCTGGAGCTGTTACATGTATAAATAGAGTAATATTTTCCGATACATTATTTTAAGCAAACAACAGTTAAACAATATATTTCTTGCACTCATACATCATCACCAGGTACATTTTGTCTTTAGGTTATATTATTATCCTTCTGTCTGTAATAAATGTTAACATTATTTCTCTATACTTAGTCATTTTTTGTGTATCTTATTTGTGTAACTTTTTGTTTTGTTTCAGTTGCACAAAGTTTGTAAATAAAACTCAGGGCTGCCAACTGTTTCGTGCGGTAAAATATTTATAAATTAGACTTTCTATTAAGATTTTTTTTTTATCTATACACAGACACGGGTAACTGAGCATGAATGAAGGTACGCACACACGCACGCCACACTAGTCTGTGCCTGTCAAAAGAAAACTGAAGTCATCACAAACGGCCAGACAATTCTAGACGAGGATAATTTGCTCAGTAAACTGACTCAAATAGCGGAAGAAGGAAGATGACGATAAAAGAGGGCGAAGTAAGATACGAGAACAAGGGTAAAAGAAAGCTAAAAAAATAAGAACATAATAAGATGAAAAAATGGAACAAATGATAAAAGAAAATAAATTAAAAAATGGTAGTAGGAATAGAGAAAGATAAAGAAATGGGACAAAGAAAAGAGAACTCCAATTTTACAAAAACTCTTCTATGACTACTATAGACTCTAACTATACGAATAAGTAATATTTGTTTGATATTAAATACTGAAATAAAGAAAAATGGTGTGTGTTTACATTGTTTATCTTTCCTGGGAATAGAGAGGGATGGGTGGTGGGTGTAGGTCCTATACTGTAGGGCGAGAAATTAGCTCTTTTGGTATTGTTTACATTGTTGCCATGGTGACGCATCCTTCTAGAAAAACACTGTAAGGTGACTACAGTAGGGAACGAAATATGAGTAGATGGTTGAAAACTATGCTATTCTGTAATCAGTTATTGAGCCTTGTGTTAGTTTAAGTTAGGTTGGATTCGGTTTGGTGTGTGTGTGTGTGTGTGTGTGTGTGTGGTGTAGGCTGAAATTCACGTACTCTCCTACTCACTCTTCCCCTTTTTCATTATTCTTAATCATTCACATGCTCTCATTGCTTCTTACCACAGTCACCAGCCACCCTCTCCTGATGAATGTTGTCTCCAATTGAAAGGATACATTTATTTTACGGAGAGTTTCTGTCCAATGACCAGTTCTTGTTTTATTGGTTTATTGAAATGATTTTTTTTCTAAGAAGGAAATTTTTCAGAAGTATTTTGCAATTGGTTTTCTATGTTAGTATTTTTACGTTCATTTACACATTCATTTACACTTAACTAAGTATCGACAGACTAATACACTTTGTGTTAACTTTTGTCTGGTATCACAGCGTGTAAAAATATAAAATATTTATGAAATTAATACAATTTTCCTGGTAGTTTTATATTCTTTTATTGGGTGTAAAATGTATCACTGAATACGTATTTTTATTTTATTTTTAATTTTAACGGGCATATAGCCCACCCAGGCCCAGGTGATTTTATGACCCCACAGCAGGGCCTGGGGCGAAAATATAATAAAATAATAATAATAGTAAAATAAATAAAACTTAATAAAATTAAAAAAAATAATATTAATAATAATGATAATAATAAAGAGTCACAAATAAAACCCTGCAATTGTGTGTAAATGAGGCAGAAAGTCAGCTCAGCAACCTGGGACTTGGTCACATTTTTGTGGTGCCATATAGCAGCAGGGTCTACCATTAGTCCTTAACTTAATTATTGTATTTGATGTTATAAATTGTAAAAAAAGGTGATATTTACACAAATTATTTCTCATATTATTTTAGTGTCATGATAGAAAGACACTTAAATTTAGATATTGTTCATGTTATTTCACTTCGGTGTTACAGAGTATAAAAGTGAGCATGAGAGTTAAATAATAATATTTTTGGCTTTACTTTTTAACCTTTGTCAAAATAGTTAGACACTGTGTATGATATTTAATGGAATATTGTTTTGCTTATTTCATGTTTGTAATAAAAACAAAAGGACAAAAATGTAAGCATTTTTTCTTATATGATGTCTTAAGGTATAAAACAATATACGATCATCTCATTAAAATTTAACTTTCATATACCTGTAATTTCTTTCAATTTGGTCTTATCGCGTGCAGGTAAATACGAGGTGGAATATTATACCTAATTATATGGAATTACAGGTATAGGAGGTAAGAGGAATGACAGTATTGATTATGGTAACCTTTTTAATTTAACGTTTAACAACTTATTAGGGATAAAATATAGTGCATGGCCGTCTGCTAGGCCACCCGCACCTCCTGCAATATTTCAGTTTCCAATCTTAAAAACGGCGGAAATGCAAAATAAAATAAATAAAAAGAAAAGGTATATCGAGTTGTTTTAGAAACTCTGCAAATAATTATCAGTTTTGTTTTAATTTATTCTTCTATAAACTGTACAAGTGAACAAGAGAACAGTAAGTCAGTTGAATCTATTTTATTTTTATTTTTTGTATAATAACCCTCTCAGAAAAATGGTACGATGAAGAAATATCATATTTATAATTTATTCTCACCTAAAGAGTAAGCACACTGTGAGTTCAGTCGATCGTTATAATTCATTTGATATTTTTGGTATAAAAACAAGTAAAAGAATGGGACTGAAATAAATTATTTTTGTTTAAACATATCGTCACACATACAACAGTAATGATAAATGTCAGAGTACAGAAGGTCGCTCAGTTTCATCTCATTAGTTTTAATTTCATAAAGTGTAAGAAAAGGAAGATTATGGAACAAATTAAATCATTTTAATTTTTCTCATATAATTCCCGAAGGTGTCAGAACCACTACCAGGCGTGAGACCCTCGCCTTGACCAACACATCTATTGCTGAATATTAACACCTCAACATCACTCACCTATCAATCACTATAAATAAATCAAACTATGAAAACCGTATTTTAATCTTTTTACGCCGTCTATTGATTATGGAGACAGAATGATCTTTGCTCTGTCTCATGAACTAGTGTAATAAGTAACCTTTTACGCCCTTAAAGACCTTAGTTATTGAAGCCCATTAATATCATATCATCAATGGCCCATGAACATAATTTTCTTGTATAATAAATAAATAAAATAAAACAAGAACATATTTCAGAAGTTGTGGATAGATATTTTTTGTGTTGCGTGTGTTCTTATTCATGTTGATGGGTATGTAATGGTTCCCAGGCAGTGCACCTTTACGTAAATTTATTCGCTTATTTGTTGGCTTTTTCTCTCTGAATGAATTTCGTTTTAATTTTTCTCTTAGTTTATTTATTTTTGCTGTTTCTTTCCTTTATTTATTTTTTTTTGATATATATTTATCCTATATTATTTTCATTATTTTCTCTAACTTATCTTCTATATATTTCTTTCCATTAATCAATTACATTTTCCTATATTTCTTTACATTAATTTATATAATTTGCTGAATATTTCTATACTCTATATGTTTCTGATTATATATTAATTATTTCCCTTGGTCTATCCAAATTTTATATTACAACCACTCCTATATAATTCTATATTTCTCCACGCGTTATATTACCAAATAAATCAATATAGAACACTCATCACACTGACCTATACTTGAAGGAATTTTTATATGATAGAAAAAATAAATAAATTTATTCCACAATTCCAATTTTTATTACACTTGATAACACAACATAAAAATATATATATACAAAAGTGTAACAGCCGAATTTTATCTGGGATTTTGCTTTCTATGAAATACAATAATTAAAATATAACAAAGAAAAATACTATTGTGAGATCATGTTTTTTATTGTCTAATATAATATCAAATAAACAAAAGAAAAATAATTATGCTGTTATTTTTTCCAACCTCTCGTTCTGACCGAAAAAAAGACGAAAAAATTGTCCACCCTTATAAAAAAAAAAAAAGTACCAATTAATTATTTAACTCTTCTTTGAACTATTATATAAATCACCTACAATATATATAATAGATCTCAACTATTTTAAACCTCTATAAAAAATATTACTCAGGAATCATTTGTTTCATAATTTATTGTGTTTTATTTAATGTAAGAACTGCTGCCATAGTTTAATACCTTATTTTTTCTTTTATTTTTGTGTCAATTATTATATGTTAAAAATAATGTGACGGCTGAGTGAACTTATTCGCCTCCTGCCACGCAAGGGACGATGGTTCATGCCCAGATCACCTCCTCCCACCTAGTTGTAAATGGGTACCTAGCATTACAGTTGAGAAATGAAGACGGTCGACTACAGTGCCGCCTACACTACTCCTATGTACCGAGACTTACTGGCACCATGCTGTATCTTTACTGTCAGGTGTATGGGATCCAATCTATGTGTACATGTTGGTCTGTCTGTATGACTGGTTATTTCATTCTTTCAATTTTTCTCTCTCTCATTCTCTTTCTTCATCTCTTTGTTCATTAAGTGTCCATCGTTCAATATCCTGTACCTCTTCCTTACTCTGTTTATCATCTTTTTTTATTCTTCCTCGTCCTCTGCTCTTTCTCTCATTTCCCTTTCACTCTTCTTCCTTCCCTCCAACCTCCTACTGCTGTGTCCCCTCTCCTCTCTTTATCTGTTTCTTTATAGTTCTCATATCTTCCTTCTCTCTCTCCTTGTACTACCTCTTCCTTCTTCCTCCCTTCCCCCACCTTCTCATCTTACTCACCATCTCCTTTCTTCCCTTCCATTCCCTCCTTCCCCTCTCCCCCCCTTTCTCTTCTCCTCCTCTCTTCTTTCCATCTCTTCCTCTCCTCTCCATTGCCCTTTCCCCCACCATCTTCCTCCCCACTTCCCCTCTCCTTCCTTCCTCACCAACACCAGCTACCCACAACAACTACAGTGTGTCTGAACATACACACATCACTGTATATTCTGCTACTCTTGTAAACACACACACACACACACACACATATACATCCTGAATATGACACCTTACACCGTAGGCAGTATCTGACAGGTGTCTCGTAGTAATAGGTTACATTTGTAGTAGTTAAGACAGGTTTGTGGTGGTAATTGAAGGTAATGTGGTACTGTGCATTAGTCGATGGTATTACATAGTAGTCATTTTGGTGATTTTGTGGTAGTCAATTTGGTAGTCTTGCCTGTATATGGTAGTCCGTGAAAGTCTATGATAAATATATGATAGTCTAGAGAGTCTATGGTTATCTATAATAGTCTACGAAAGTTTATGGGGTGAGAGTCTGTAGTCTGTATTGAATTAGTCTCCCTGACAAACCTTCATCTGTACGAGGAGGCAGGAGAACACACCAAATGAAACACAGAGTAATAAAATAGAATAGATGAAAAGGTGGTAGTAGGAGGAGGAATGAGTGAATGGGTGAATGGGAGAATAATTGAATGAAATAGAAAGTCGGATAGAAAGTGGATTGTAGGTAGAAATAACACTGAAGAAATAGAAGAAAGGAGAACTAAAAGAGAGAGTGAGGATATATAAATTGGAAAAGAAAGTCGATGAAACTGGGTGCATAAGGGACATAGACATTTAAGGAAGAATTAAATGAAAATACACAGTCGAAATGATACTTAGTGGGAATGGTAAATTAGAAAGAGTAATAAGATGAACGTAAAATAAAAAACTATATGAAAAGAAAAAATTATTGAAAAAATATGAATAAATTAATTTATCCTAAAGTAAAATGTTGAAGAGAAGTTAATATGTGAAAATTAAGGTTAATTCCCATATGATATTTAGAGGAATCTGAATATTACGGTGAGAATAAACTGACGATGTCACTCACAACCAATCAGAGTGCTTACACACCATACAACCAATCACAAAACTCTAATCCATTTTAGAGAACCAATCAGAGAGTTTGTTGTGATGACGTCAGTGTATATAAATGTGTCATGAAACTCAAGATTATCTGTTTCATATAAATCATAATATATATTGACAGTTGAGCTGTTCGGTCATATTTCTCAATAACCATCAACTGAAATGTATTATGTATATTTAATAAACTCAAATATGACCTAAAAAAAATACAAGCATAATAATCTAAAGAATTACTTATGGCCAATACTAGTGCAAATTATTGTCATCAAGATATCTGAAATATTGTCATAATCAAATATAATATTATCTGATTATTGAACCTTCGCGATATTTACACACACACATTGATAATACACTCAAAACCACGGGGTATTTTGTGGGCCAGAATTCAGGAGTTGGAGTCCGCTTGGCACATAATTATATACAGTACTGTGGAATTTCCGGATACAATGTTTTTTCTACGTCATGTAACATCCATCACTTTAGATCATCCTGCTTTAAATAATCTCCAAATCATCCGTAAGGGGCGCTACGGTGAGTGATTTGACAATGACATTTGTTTTAATCTCTTCCTGCGATTTTTATGTTATAAAAAACAAAATAGCAGTAAACTGTTAGGTACACGCGCGCTCACTGACACACACACGGGGCCCGCTGAACTATTTCAGGGACAGTGTGAAAGGTGGACTGCAGCTATCTTCTTTTTCTGTGTTGTTGTTTTAGTTGTTCTTGGTGGTGGTGTTGCTAGTAGTAGTAAGTAACTGAACGGAAAGCAGCCCCCAAAAGTTACGTTACAACCTTGGTAG